>NC_089319.1:12759970-12999970 GCF_036669915.1 Pocillopora verrucosa | reverse complement strand
TATTGATATCCTCTGAAGATAGTGTATAAAACTTCTGTGGAATCGTGCGGTTTTCAGCTAACTCTTCATTAAAAATACTTTCTACGTGTTTGTCACACTGCGAAGATGAGCCCTGTTGCATTTGGAACAGGACGACCAACGCTTGTGAACACTGACGAGAAATACTAACGAAAGTCTTCAAATTATTGATTTATTAAATAAAACAATTTTAATAAATAATTTATTAAATAAAAGAAGAACTGAAGCAGTAGGAGCTATATTGTTGCTTGGGACTGAAACATCTGCATGTTATGACAAGAAAAATAATTTCCACAGTCTTCATTAAGTACACCACACGACATGTTGAAAGCGTTCTTATTACTTTTGTTGATTCTCGTTGAAATCCATAACAGCTGGTCTATTTTTAATCAAACTGAATGATGTTTTTCAAAATACTCACAGTAAGAATTGTTTCTTGGCGCAAATACTGTGGGTTGTTATCACGTCGCCACATTAACTGCAATGAGGGTTTAGTTTTTCCTTTTATTGCCGGTTGTTTTTGTGTTTGAGAGCTTTTTTTCTGAAACTATAGATGCTCACCTCGCAACCTGTAAGGTTAACTAGCTCTGCATGGAATAAGAAAAATCCCCTTTCCATGTAGGAATGAATTCACCACCAACGGCATCATAAAAAATGCAAGGGACGACTTCCAAATTAGTATAATTTTTATTGGTTCATCAAAATATTCTTTCGGAAAAGTTCTAGTAAGTTATCTAAATGCAAATGATGAGGCAAAAACCAGCGTTTCAAGCTACAAAAAAATCTCATTTTAAAGAAAAGTTTTCTTTCCTCATATCCTCTTAACAGCCCTAAAAAAACGTGTCTATATTTTGTTACGAAAGCAACTACAGCATACAAAGAAAAACGTTTTGCTCCAACAAGCTTTGACGATAATGGCATTTTCTGCGTGTGGTGTATTCATCCTTTGAAATCAGTTGACTTCATGCCGTGTTTGCGTTCAGCCGTGTTACTTCCTACGCTAAACCAAACGTCAGAATCCGTGGGTTTTTCGAAGTTGTAACATGGGACACGTTCCAGACAACAGAGGAAACCATTCTCACTTTGAAAATTTGGTTTTTATAAACTGCGCTATCAATATACCATTCATGTTTATATCCATAATTGGTAATACACTTGTGCTAGCCGCCATCTTGAGAACTCCTTCGCTTCGTTCCCCGTCCATGATTTTTCTCTGCAGTCTGGTTGTATCAGATCTTCTGGTTGGCTACATCATTCAACCGTTGTACATAACTAATGAACTAACGGAAAACTTCCTACTCAAACAAGTTTCGTCAATAATGTCGTATAGCGTGTGTGGTGTCTCTATCGCTGCAATGACCGCTATAAGTATTGATCGTTTCTTAGCTTTGCATTATCACTTGAGGTATTCAAACTTGATGTCGACACAGCGCGCCAAGTTTATATCAGTAGTCTTGTGGTTTAACACCATTTTAACGTCATTCTTGGCTCTTTGGAGCACGTACATTTTTCTTATCTGTGCACCGGTTATTATAGCAATTTTGCTGATAGTTTCTATGTACTGTTACATCAGAATTTATAGGATTGTTCTACAGCATCGGTTTCAAATTCATGCTCAACAACAGGCCGTGGCAAGCCTAGACAATAATCTGAGCTCCAATCAAGAATCAAAAAACACAGCTCTTAACACTTTTATTTACTACCTTGCGATGATTCTGTGTTATATGCCGTTGTTTGTCAGCTTAATAGCTTTACAGATCCCTAACATTTCCTATTCAGAAGCATGGAAATTCACTGACACGGTGGCATTTATGAATTCCGCTGTCAATCCAGTCTTATATTGTTGGCGTCATCGAGAACTTCGAAAGGCGGTTGTAAAGACAGCAAGAAAAGTAGGGTGTTAAAGAAAACCAAAGACAAGGTTTAAATATTTAGTTTACATCGATCGATTCATTCAAATCTGCTGAACGTCATTTATAGTGTTGAAGAAACAGAGTCACAGCGGAACCTCGATTTAACGAACCTCTATATAACGAAGTCCTTGGTATAACGAACGATACTCTTCAGCCCGGCCACTGACACTATTGACGCATCTAACGATCCGCTTTATCCTGTTTGTCTCTTATTAGTTCTACTAAGTTGAATTCAACCTCTTTATCTTATTTAAGTTTTAAAGGCTTCTTGTTGTAAAAGGTGTAATAGGACCTTCCAGTCCAATGCCACTGTTTCTCCGTTTTCTAGTGACTTCCACTGAAATTTGTCCTCCGTGCTTTAAAAACAAGGTGCTGTAGCAATGTACAGACCTGTGCAGTGTACTGTAGCTTCATATTGAAATTAAAGCACAAATGTTATTTATAGTAATCGTTCCGATCCCAATATGCTGGATGGCGCGACGTCACACCACAAAAAATATTAAAATCTCTTAATCATCCCTTGATATAACGAACATTTTGGTTGTTTTTCCGCAAATCCGTTAAATCGAGGTTTGCGAAATAACGAACCCTCTTATCTATCTTTATCTACTATTTTAGGTCTTAATTGTGTTTTGGCTTTGTAGTCTTAGGCTGTTAATGTAGTTCTAAAATTCTAGTCATGTATATATATAATTGAAAATTTTGATGTAAATTATTTTTAAGAGACAGGGCCCCTATGGATACCAGCCTTAGAGCTGAATATGCTACCCTGTGTGAATAAAGTTTACTTTAACCCTTGATACAACGAACCAATTTCCCCAGTCCCATAGCACTTCGCTAAATTGAGGTTCCACTATATTCTTCATGTTGCATAAAAATCAGGGTTTCAAAGGATGATACGCTGTCCATCGACATAGTTTCTACTCATATCAATTGATCACTCCCTTAGACCAACCAGCTTCAAATACTTTAAATTACCATACCTCTGTGTCCATTACCCGACTCGACCCAAGCCTCGCTCGATTCCCCCCCCCCCCCCCCCCAAACAGGCTAGCTCATTTTTGCTATGATATGATTGGCTGCCTCAATTTTCGGTCGGTTTCGTCGATCGGTTTCTCATCCGTTGTTAAAAATTATGGTTAGCTTAACAGAAAAGCGGATTATGATAAATTCGAACGGAGACCTTTTCCCCAAACGCCTTCTGTTTTTATGTTATTCAAAGTTCTTAATCACAGCAAGAGTTTATAAACATTTATAATCTAATACTCGCAATGATTTAAGTATTAATCGAAACGAGTAATGTTTTTCTATGGTTGTTGATTATTGAGGCAGGAGACTTCCGTTTGATCAACTTTTTGGTTCAATGAAGTTTTCAAAATGCATGGAAGCCCTGTCATAACAGTCACCACTAACTGATGGTGCTATTCAAAGTTTATTGAGTTAATCCTTTAAAATAAATAATTATACAATGTTTAGATTCTTTTTTCAATACCAGAGAAATCATATTTGTTTCAGAAAAATGTGTTTTTTTATTAGGAGATGTGTATATTTTTTCAGAAATATGTATTTTGATAACTTTTAATGACTTGATGATTTTAGATATATGAAATTCATATATTTGTACTGCGGTGAAGAAACGAAATTAAGAGATTTCGCAGCTAAGAACACTACTGAAACGAACAGTTGAAAATAGGACCTGAAAAAAATTCAGGCCCGTACGGGATTTGAACCCATGACCTCTGCGATACCGGTGCAGCGCTCTACCAACTAAGCTAACAAGCCAACTGGGAGCTGCTCAATGTGTTGGGTCCAAATAATAAATAAACATACTTAATTTCGTTTTAATGACTTTTCGCTCCAAAAGAAATTTCATTTCAGCGGCATGGGGTGTTAGACTCGATATGCTTCCTCCGTTCATTTGTCTTCAATTGCCTCGAAGCTGGCTGTAGGTTTTTCCTGAAATATTTCCATCTTGGTAAAATGTAGCCAATGAACCCAAATTACCCTACGCTGTACAGAGTTTTCTTTGTATCTTACTCTGAAAAGGTTTTCACTTCGAGAGAGTAGATTACGCATCACAGTTTACTAATCACTCTTTACTAATGTCATACGGAAAAAAGAAACTAGATAAAATGAATAAACTGGTAAAAGTAATAACAATAAACAGGAAAAATACTGAAAGAGAAGCGTTTTTCAGTTGTCTAACTTGACCAATCTCGCGACTCATTCAGACTAATTTTGTCCAAATACAATGTATACATGTTCTTACGATGTCTTTATTTTGTTTTTCGGATGTCCAAATAAATTTAAAAAGTTAACATGGACTGTAATTAAGTGACATAATAAGTACCCCTTATTTTTACTTTAGAAAAGCGAAACGATTCTTTTTCACTGTTCATATAAGACGGGGGACGGTGATTTGCTTGGGGCAGTTTAGATACAAGTTCAGCTGGAACGCTGCAGAAGTATTTGTTGATAGCATTTGGTATTGAGAATGGTTGTTGTCGTTTACTTGCAATTTGTCAATGCTAAAAGATTGCCCCTTTTTGATTATAATCACATTAATGGTGTCTCACATTTTCTTATTGTTTGTAGAATCTTTAAGTATATTATCGCAATAAACTGCGCGATATATTTTGTTAATGGCAACTATTTTGTTGCGTTCACGTTTGTAGAGTAACGAGCTGTTAGCCATTTTTATACAGCTGACTACGAATTTTTTAAATTTCCTTAAACCTCCAGTTACCCAGGGTTTATTCGACTTGTTTCTAGTTTTGATTACATCTGTTGCCAATCCTGTTAAAAATGTGAAGGAATCTCGACAAACTTTCATTTGAGATCACTTTTACTATATACAGGCTGCCAGATTGCGTTCCTTAATGTGATTTTGAAAAAGCAGTACTGTCAATTTTTTTTAAATCTCTAATTCAATTGTGGGAACCCGAATGGGGCTACATTTTGGAGTCGTACACCAGGCAAGAAACAGGCAAAAGATCAGCAATTTCTGCCTCCGCAATACTTCAACATGCTGTGAAGGCACAAAAATTCGAATGGATATGACTGTACAGCAGCTACGTTTTTGTCTCACGTTTACATGTGTTGCTTAGCAAATACCAAGGGGTCTGAAACCCTCTGATTGGAACCAGATTACGGTATTCTTTCGATATTGTGCTCTAAGAAAGTGTATTAATGTGAAAATCGCCTAGTATCATCATTAATAATACGGTAGCTAAAGAGTTTAATCGTTCCTCTACTCGGTTGGACAAGCCACTGTTAACAAAATTAATCATTCGCTAGTAAATGTAATTAGGACCTCTAAGAGCCAGTTTTTGTTCCAATGAAACGCCAGACTGGGCCATCAATTCAATTCATGACAGTGGAATGCTCACAGGTCGCAGAAGTTGTTCGGTCAATGGTCATGATGTCAAGATGGCGACCACGAGGAACCAAACAATATCAGACTCATCTCTCCCATGCCAATTATGCGAAGATGTGTGAGAGAGTTGCTCTAAGTCGGCTCGTGCCTTATCTAGAGTCGAATAAAAGATTATCTACAAACGCAGAGTGGAAACAATGAAACTCCACTTAACAGAGACCTCATTGATACGCGTACGCACCACTGAAGCCATCCTGAGCAGCATAGACAAAAATAAATTAACTGCAGTTGTGTCACTGAATATGAGTAAGGCATTTGACAGCATAAACCATGAAATTATACTGAATAATTGCAGGACATTTTGGCATTTTACCTTTGGCATCACTTGGTTAACAGTTTATTTATCTGAAAGACATCAAGTCGTCCGTATAAATAATGAACTGCCACTCCCCTTTATATCAATTTACTTCCCTTGAATAATCCGTAAGGGAGATTAGTGATCGTCTCTTGGAAAAAAACCAACTGACCATGCTGACTTTCGAATTTTGAAAAAAGTTGACCTGCGGTATAGGAAAATGAGAGAAGTTGCGACGAGGGGAAATTAAAGCTGGTTACATCTTGCGACTTTGAACACTTAATCTGCCGCCTGGGGATCAAAATTTTCCAAATTTGGATGACAAGGTTAAAATCAATCATTTTTTCAAGTGTTTAAATTTCTGAAAACTTTAAGAAGAGGAAAAGTTCACACGAGGATAATTTTTTCGGTTGCCCATACAAGTACACATCCCGTCGGAGAAAAATCATCCAAGCTCCAATTTATAGACTTAAAATATATCTATACATTCGTTGGGTTGATAATAATTCTTGAACGAAGTCAATGTTCAAAGAAAAAGAACAGCTTGCAAAATAATGTACTGGGCCCTATCATCCTTCAATGAAATGTTGAGAAGCTTCATTTCAGTAAAGTCAGCGAATTAAGTTTAAAAACTATGTATTTTGCTTTGCTCTTGTGATCCATAAAAATCAACCACCTTTCTGCTGGCTCCATTATACGTTCAAGATTCCGAAAAATCAAAATTTAAAATGACATAACAGATCCACGTTACACAACAGTTCGTTTAGTCAAAGGTTAAAGAAAATCTATACGCTTACTAAAAAATTATATGTTCCGAGTCTTTTACCAAATTTCTGAAAGCTTCATTTTAAGTCGGAAACTATTTTCTGATTGTAATGCGCTTAATGGAGTAGAAAACTCACTTCCGTGAAATTGACATTTCCATGCATATTTTTGACAGTTCTTTAGCAAAAGTATTGCACCTTATTAAAAACTCAAAATGTTGTTTTCGATTAATGAAAGAGTGAGTGGAATTATCAGATGCTCCCTTGTCGTATGTTCACAAGTAGATACGTGGTGTGATATGGTCTTGGAGACACGTATGTACGTGCAAACGTAGGTAGGTCTTACGTGGGTAGCGCCATGATGTAACCAATAATTGCATGTTTTTATGGCCAGTTATCGGCCCACTTCATTTCTAAAAATATGTTCAAAATGTAGTAATGAGCTAATTTCATTTCACGAACTAAAAAAGAACGAAATTTAACAGCAGTCAGACTACAATAAATAGTTTCCCCCTAGACGTTTTCTACTCGCTTTAATGATAACAATGAAGAAAATTCAATTATCAGAATCATACTGACATAAGTGAGTTAAAAATATATTTGACATGCCCTCCTTTATCACAAATCAAACACAAACACCTCTTCTAAAAGCATACTGTCATTTCGAGCGACTTCGAAATCCGGTTGTTCAATGATTAAGTTTGATGACATTCGGCTTTTAGTTAAATGTAAATTTCTGACCTTCACGGGCGACATTTTGCCAAACTTAGTTTGTCAGCAGCTGGTTGGATCAGCTCATACCCGTTTGCGACCTTGGCTAATTTAGATTTGCTACTACTGACCTCAAAGACTGACTTCAAATTCTCAATACAGTATCAAAGTAAACCGTAAGTAGGCGATAGCAGATTCCCAACACAGAACATGTCAGATGAAACAAAGCACGTTTCGTTGGTTTGGTGGGAGTTCATTCACCTACACTATGGTTTCTTATATTCCTTAATATCATATTCGCAATCACTTCTATTCTGGGTAATGTTATTATTCTAGCTGCCCTGAAAAAGCAGTCATCTCTCCATCCACCGTCTAAGATCTTGTTAAGCTTCCTGGCGATCACTGATTTATGTGCTGGGCTTATTTCACTGCCAATTTTCATCACACTACTGATGGCATTCCAATATAAAATTGAGGATATTGTTACCTTCACAACGGAACTCACCAGTTACATTAGTACAGCCCTTTGCTTATCATCTTTGTTCACACTTGCCGCAATAAGCGTGGACAGATTTCTCGCTCTGTTCCTGGGCATCAGATACAGACAAGTGGTCACCTTACGGAGAACTGCAATTATCGTGGTCTGTTCTTGGACTGTCATCGCCGGCTGCATTATCACGGTGAATTGGATTGACATCCTTACAGTCCTCCTCACTTACGTCACGGCCACTGTTCTCCTGTTTCTAATGGTGTCAATTTGTTGTTATACAATGATTTATCAAAAGCTTCTTCAGCATCAAGCTCAAGTACAAGAAAATCTTCATCAAGGTGAACCAAACGGACACGAGCCACTGAACATAGCTCGATACAGAAAGACAGTGTCCAGTACATTATGGATACAATTTTCATTAGTGGCTTGCTACCTGCCCTTTGGTGTAACTCTTGTATTATTGATGGTGCATGGCCATACCACATCAAATCTTATTTCCGCATGGGTATTTTCTAAAACTGTTGTCAACTTTAATTCAACACTGAATCCGATCCTTTACTGCTGGAAGATCACAGAAGTCAGACGAGCAGCTATTGGCATTATTCGAGGAGTATGGTGCGGTTAAGTTCAAATTAAGGAGCCATCGACTTTCTTTTACTCCACAAATGTACATATTTCAGGCTTATCCATAACATAATGTATGTCTTTTATGCTAATAAGACCAATAAAAATCGCATTGTAATGTTGTAGATACTGTGAATAATATTTGTTTTAAAGCCAAGTGACCTATTCTGTGGGCGAGCTAATCACGGTTACGTCAGCATGAAACGACCTGGATTCAAATAATCACCAGAAATCCAAAGCCATCGCGTCAACATCCCGTGAAAGTTAGGCGGCATCATAAAACACTGTTTTTCGAAAGGTCCGTTAACTTATTACAGTCACTTTACGGACCGAAAAGCTAATCATTGGTTGGTTTTTACATTCTGGATCGAGAAACCGATTATTTTGAAATCAATCGATAAAATTTGAGGAAATCAAAAAGAGTGAGCAAGTGTTTGAACTTAGACTCGCGCAATTGTTCCTTAGATTGGGATTGAAAAAATATGGTTTCGGGCCTGGGACCTACGAAATTTGGGGATAAAAAACCCTTTTTCTATCAAAATTCAACACGTTCACCTTTCGGATTCTGCGCTTTGATGACCTGACATTGAGCCACAGAGAAATCAGTTGTGAGTTGGGTCATTATAAGGTTCATATCGGACAAGTGTTCTGCATTCTACAGGGATCAGTAGGATCGAAACCGTCGTTTGATTCGACAAAGGTTTGAGCTCGGTGGTAAAATCAAGAAAAATTTTATTTACTTTGTCATTAAGTTTTGCCTTACCCAACTTTCAGATTAAGTTTTTACGAAAAAAAATGACTGAGCCTTCGTTAATAAACTTTGAATTTCCTGTAACACCACCGGGAAAGTGCTGTAAAAAATTTTATGGATGAACTTCGAAAAAAATCAACACTAAAACTTTACTGTGTTTTATTCTCATACAATGAAGATCAGTAAAGAATATTGGTGTATAAATAATTAAAACTTGCGAGAAATGAAACTGAGCAACACAGCAAGGAGCGGCTTATCGTTAAATTAGAAAAAAAAACGGAAATGTGTTTAATGAGACGTCATGAGTTTAAATTTTGTTTCCATTTTTTACTGTTTCAATTGGTTTCTCGGACAAAATCTAATAATCTTCAAAACGACTGATTAGCAAAGATAGTCGTGACGTAATTTTTGCCCTGGATCACTTAGCTTATCCCTCATAATATTTCGCAGACCCGAAATGATGTGTTCCAATTTTTGAGAAGGCTACAGCTCTTTATATGCTATCTTTATTACTTTTGGTAGGCCTACTGATAAGCCGAAATAGAAAAAAAAAAGAAAAGAAAAAAGAGGAGGAAGGAAAAAGAAGACAAATTCACAGCGCGATGGTTTTTTAGTATCTGAGTTCGCTTTATACGAGCCCTCTCCCTCAGGATTTAACTTCATGAATCGGACTAACATTCAGAGAAACACTACGGGCTCCGTTTTTTGGTTTGATGATATGTACTAGCTTATAGTTGCAGTGCTTCAGCTTAAAAATTCTTTCAGGTGAAAACGATCCTTTCTGCAGCTTTCAACCTTAAATAACAAATACAAGGTGAACACATGAGTCACGTGGTATCCTTTGTTTATTCGAGACAAGCAACTAAAGACGTTATATGGTGAGTACGATTTGTTCAAGTTTAAAAATAATGTCTTCCTTAATTTCTAGGGTTATTTTTTCCATTCACACTTGTTCGTCAAAGTCACAACATCAGGGTGTCACCACTGACTAACACCGATGGTACGGAATTGAAAACCATCCACGAAGACCAAGGGGTGAGAGGGGGGTCCAGAGAGTTCCTCACTAAACCAGTCCCAGAAGCCATTTGACTCTCATTGGGCACAAAAAAAAAAACAATACTGCAAACTTTATCCTTAGTCCTTGTAGCTTTTCTGGTAGATAATTCGTAATTGGGGCCTGGGACTTAGACAAACCCTCCCCCTCTTAGGCATGTTTTGATCATGTAAAAGTACTTCTAGCGCAAAGCTCGCTCAGAAAGTGAACAAGGTTTTAGTATTGAAAGAACAAATGAGAGCAAATGTAGCCTGGAAAAAGTGTACTTATCTAAACGAGCAAACGTAGTCAAATAAGGCAATACGATGAATAAACATTTCTGCTCCTAAGCATAAAGTAGGAGACATATTCCTAATAAAATTAAGTGCTACTGCCTTATTATTCTTGTGTGGCAGATTCGAGTCAGATTCACTGAGACAAAATAGAAACGACAAAACACATAAAAATATATCGGTGTTTATCATAAAAGAAGAACTGAGTTTGATTGTTTCACTCATTTAAGTTTTGAAGCACAACAGCAATTAAAAATATGGCATTGCTCTCGCAAAGCAATGCCGAAAGCTTTTTTCTTCTGAGAATGATAAAGTTTCCTAAAAACTGTATTGCGGTTAAGTAAGTAATGCTGTGAAGTTAAATGCGGTGAGTAGACAACGGAGGTGAGCCGTAGGCTAATTATTTTAAAAGGCTGAGAAGATGAATATTGTACTAAAGTAGTAGCAATTCTCGAAAGGAGTTGTATGTCTCAAATAACGTTAGCCTTGAACGAGACTCGAAACCATGCTGCCCTGCGGTGATGCCGTGGCGACGCTCCAACCAGCTGACCCGCCAATCACGGTGATTGGGAGCCGGTCATGAGTTCGAAATATGTCAATTGTGCAAGTATAAATTGCGCTGCAACAAGTCTGAAATCAATTTTTCTGTCACTTGTACGCGTCTCTGATTCAAACCAGCGGAGTCCGATTCTTTGGAAGATCAGAGATGTCCTTAACAGCTCTAAAATCGTATCATCATATCCAAATTAGGAATCTCCTGAAGCAGGTCTTTGTTGACGCAGCTGTACGGAGTAAATTATTACTTATAT
Source organism: Pocillopora verrucosa (assembly GCF_036669915.1). Lineage (NCBI taxonomy): Eukaryota > Metazoa > Cnidaria > Anthozoa > Scleractinia > Pocilloporidae > Pocillopora > Pocillopora verrucosa. The sequence continues at coordinate 12,988,833 of NC_089319.1, read as the reverse complement.
TACGACCTCACAGAAGCACTCATGGCAGGAGGCAAAATCAATCAAGCACCCTCATGAAAAAATTGTTATTTTAATTAAATTTTTAGTTTGGCAAACAACAAAAACTTTCATTACAGCAAATCTATAAAACAGAATTAAAACGCAAATGGGAGATGAAGCATGGAATATATAACTATTGAATCATACCTCCGCTTCATTGAAATTTATAAGTATAAAATGTCAGTTATAAAAATTATGTCACCTACAATTTTGTTTCGTAAAATAATCAAATAAACTGACACTCAGGTGAAACGGATGTAATAAAAATGAATATAGAATGAAATCGGCGCTAAGGCGCAGGCATATTTCGCTTAATGTACACTATATAAGGGTTGTTAATTATCTTACGTCTTAATTTGATTTACCAAAGACATCGTGAGTGTTTGCAATTTATGAGTTTTATTTTCTGTAAAAGAAAATCTTAAACAACGTGCTTGTTGTCAGTGAGCAGAGTCGACTAGAATTTTTAGCACAAAACGTTCCTCCCAGACCAACTGTAGGCTGACCGTCATGATCAGTGATCTATACCGAGGTTGTCAAGGACTTTCACAAATGAAAAAGCAGTCATTTCGGTTTCTGGAAGCCGTGAACATTTTTCTGGCAATTACTGCTACTTTAGCCAATGTTTTCATCCTGGTGGCTTTTCATAAGGACTCATCCCTTCATCCACCTTCCAAGAGTTTGCTGCGTTTCTTGGCGATCACTGATTTGTTTGTCGGGATTCTCGCAGAGCCTTTTTATGTCGCGTTATTGTTTCTAACAGAGTACGGCGGTGTTAGTCTATGTGCAAAGATTTTTGGCATCGCCGGCAGGTTAGCGGGAATTTTAGGTTTATTATCTTTATTTACCTTAAGTGCAATAAGTGTGGACAGACTACTCGCTCTGCTGTTAGGCTTGAGGTACAGACAAGTGGTTACTTTTAAGCGAGTCCTAATAACTGTGGTTTGTTTTTGGACTTTCCTCACTACCGCATACGTGATTGTCATGGGCACCTTTGCCCACCTTTTCTTTTACTTCATCACAACAATTTCGCTATGCTTAGCCGTCGCAACTTGCTGTTACATCAAGATTTTTCAGACGCTTAATCGCCATCAAGTTCAAATACAAGAACAAAGTCACAGCCGAGGACACCCAAATGGCCATCCTCCTCTGAACATTGCACGATACAGGAAGACAGTGTCTAACGCAATCTGTGTACAGTTTTCAGTCCTTATCTGCTACATTCCCTTGTTAGTAGTTATAATCTGTATGGCAATTCAGGGCATTGTTCCACCTCTTCTTAAACCATGGGCATTTGCAAGAACCTTCTTGTTTTTTAACTCCACTCTTAAGCCAATTCTGTATTGTTGGAATATAAGAGAGGTAAGGAGAAAAGCCATAGAGATTGTTAGACAGATATTATGTCGCTCTTCGCCTTAGAGTTGCGCTTCCTTCAATGTTGGTCTGTTTGTTTTTTATTCGATGGATTGATTTGTGGTCACTCTTAGTAAATGAAAAGATTTTTATGAGTGTTACTTAGCCAATACCCCTGTTAACCTATTTATTGCACTTGACAAGATAAAAAAAAACCGAGTGGTAGATTCTTGCATAGAGTCGTGAACTGTTGCTGAACAACTAATGCAGAGATCTTAAGAGTAGACAACGTAACTTTTCTGCACGCTATGAATATTGGTTTGGGCTTCCGTCTCCTTTCTGTACTCTGAAGCAGTGATTTCCAGAGCCATTTTTCAGGCAAGGAACAGTGTATTCAGTATGTGTTTAAGTTTACTGTATACTTGGTTTCCATAACCAACACAATCTCGCTTGCAAACGTTCTAGTGGCTCAGTAAGGTGTTTTTATCATTAAAATGTTACCGAAATAAAAGTACAGTTTGATGTGCAATATTTACAACTGATCTTGATAATGTAAATTGTATGACTTATCTATAAACGTATTATAGACGACGAAGAATGTGAGCTGAAACCTCAGCTGGCAGTTAGGGAGTAATGAGTTGTTGGCAGTATTTTTAACACTTCTTCAATTATGTTTATTAGGAAACTAATAGATAACTAAATCGAAATCATGGCAAACATTTTAAAGAAAGTGCTGTGCCAAAGTCTGCGCCTTCATTATTTGTCCTTGTGTTTCGTTTCTTTTACATCTCGTAGCCCAAATTGTCTAGCTCAAACAAGCGTTGCTGTTCTTGTTTGTGCCTTTCCTGTAGAGCTCGGAAGTTCTTTTCCCAGTTCTTGCGGAAAGCTTTAAGCTCATCTTCCATGGCTAACAGCTCTGCACTTTGAGCGGCCATGAGTCGCTCCGTGTGCTCGCCACAGTTTGACGAAGTATTCCTCTGGTGACCGTTCACTTCCAGATTTGTCTTTACTGTCTTCTGGTCAGGTTTGAAGACGTCTTGTTTTGCTGACAAAAGAATAGAACAAGAATGGCTTTTGTAAATTTTCGGCCAGGTTAAGTTGGTGTGAAGTTCCTACAGAACTTGAACAACCGGTTAAAATTACCTATTTTATCCATCAATATAAACTACACAGTCGAATAATTATCGCAAAAAGTTTTAAAGATGTTCATTTCCCAACAGCTACATGAAAAGCAGCGTCTGATAAATTTGTACGTTTTTATTAATAATTTTCTTTTATTTACGTGATTTTATTTAGAAAGTGTGGGATCGTCACGCGCGCAGACTTGATGTCCTAGTAGATAGATATCAAGGAACGGCTTTCAACTTTCTTTATAAAGTGAACTTGTAGATTCAATGCTCGGTCTGTAAACTTCTTTACGTTACGGAAAAAAGGAAAGTTCTTGGCCAAAACTATATAAAGAAATATATGTAGACAACTCCCGTATGTATATGCGGGAAATTGCTGACGCTAAATGCGATTCCAAACAAACATTTTTGTTTTCCTACTCTCTCTGCAATGGTCAATTTGTGTGAATTGAATAAAAAGCTCGTTCTTTGTCGGCTCGAAATGTTTACGTTGGCGCAGATTCTTAACCCATGTTAGATGACTACGAGACAAAATAAACCAGTCTATTAAAAGTTGGAAGAAATTTGAAATCTTGAAGTAAAAACTGACAACAAATATTTAACTGCAGTAGTTTACCTTTCCGATTTTGAATTTCCTGCGCCTTCTTTTCCCGCGGGTAATACTGCCAGAAAAGACCAACAGCTAAGGCGAGCAAGAACAACCCAAACATGCCATAAACTGCGTACCCAAACAGGTTACCATCAAAGTAGTCTGCACCAGAGCTTGAGTTGTCACCGCCATACTAAAAAAAGAGGAGGGATAAAAATACTACGGCTCAGCCGAACGCATTTCTTCGAATTTGGAGAATTTTACTTGAAAGGTATTCAAGATAATTGGAGCTTGTTTTTCCAGGCTATAGAGAACGTTAACGGGCTTTGATCAAATAATTGTAACACTTTTCTTTTCTTATTATTGTTTTGCTTAAAGAGGCTCAATGTAGTTTCTTTTCGTGATCAATAGAACAACAGATTTTCATCAATTGCCTTAATAATGGTATAAATGAATTAAGATCTTTCCCCAACGCAAAAAAGCGAAGTTACTGCAGACACTGTGTACCCTAAGAAAAATACCCCATATTTTTGTCTTTATGCACCTGTTACCCAAAAACGAAATTCTAAGACGTCCATTAGTTATTGTTGAGTGTAGTTGCATACAGCATATCAGAACCAGGCACATCTTACTGCATGCAAAATTTAAACATCTAATCGGTTTAATCGTGAATATACACGTACCATTATTATTTATTTATGTTCCCCATTAGCCGCTCGACCTATCTAACGCAAACCTCTGCTGATTGTCTCTTTAAAAAAAGTACTCCACAGAATTGAATAACAATACCTGTTTTGTTTTGCTGAACTTTTCCAAAATCTCGTGTATTTCCAACTGATGGTTCCCTTGGTAACTCAGGAAACACGATCTTAGGGCCGCGCTAGTCTTGGGTAACACTGCTCCGTAAATGACAGGCTCACCCAGGACTGTGGCCACATATAACTTGTATGTATTGTAATATTCACTGTGCTGAGTAGTGCTGAAAATATCTACTAAAGCTAACACGGTCTCCTCGCTCTTGACGCTCTTGTACAACTCGTCGTAACTTGTTTTGACTAAAACGAAAAAGAAAGTTTATTACTGATGAAAATGCTCTAAGCATAGGACAAATGATGCTCCTACAATACATAAAAGTATCCTTAATTGGATCGATCGTTCGTTCACTTCCATCATCTAGGCAATTGTTTTGAGTGTTATTACCATGCATCACAATTTCAACGCATGTTTTCGGTTTTATTTTATAAGTATTCTCTAAAACCCGATTGATTTTAAACACCGCTATTAAGAGATATCAATCAAATTTTACTGTTTAATGCCCTTTGATATTACATTCCAGTATCCAAAAACCCGCCTATGGACGCCGCCATTTTTGGAAACAGCTTAGTATCCTAGCTACACTCGCAAAACCACAACGCACGGTTCACAAACAACTGCTGCTCTGATCGGAACGAAAAAACCTTATTTGACCAAGAATCCCCTTCCCGTAGCTTCTTACATTACTCAAGCCACTGCATAGAGGTAGAAAAAGGAGTAACTAAACTTTGGTACGTCACAGATGACAGGCCAGATTGCTAGGTAGGATTCAAAACAGTGACACCGAATTTACCAAAATTTGAAGACAACTTTCGAACAATTAGGTTAAGCCTATTGTTTTCAGCTCAATAAAAGATCAGCCCCCAGATATCTCTCGTTGTCACTGTGTTCATTTATCCTTCATTCGCTTTTCAGAACTGAAAACGTTAAAACTGCACAGCGTACGCAATGGTCAAACAACGTGACAACCAATCACTCTTAAAATTATTGCAGAGGAAGATTCGGGTACAGCAGCTGTGCATCGATCGAGATTGCAAAACATGTAAATCTAAAGAAATCTGAACTTACCGTGCACCTCAGCATTTTGTAAAATAGCTAACTGTTCCTCAGCAGAGCCATTCAAAACCGCCACCTGAGAAACCATTGAAATACTCATCAGGATTTGCAAAGTTGAAACTGATTCTCCCACGCCATTCTTCTCTGCTTGTTTGCCCCTTTTTTTCCTCGCAGTAGCTATTCACGGTCACAATGAAACAACTGCAGTTTTATTCCATTCTGGAAGTGCTTTTTCGCTCAAGAAGTTGCAGCCTTTTCGGACCTCAATTTGCAAAAAACGCTCATTCAAGCATTCCAGTAACCATGAACTGATTGACCAATTAGTACTTCCCATTAATATGTTCAGTCAGTGAGTGAAATCAAAAACAGAAGATCACTCTTTCAACCCCTTAACTCTCAGAAGTAATTAAAACGTAAGTTCTCCCAATATCATCCATACATTATCCAGCAAACGAGTAATGAGAATACGCAAACTGATCAGGTTGAAATTGCTATATTGATTTAACCGCAATTCTCATGACTAATTAACAATGAAATGTGCAGAAGCTAGAGGGGAGAATCAACAGTCAGATCTTGGGAGTTTAAGAGTTAACACCTGTAATGCGACCCTGTCTAAAGCTATTATTTGACGCCATCATGTGTAACTTTCAAGTGCTAACAAGTTATCCGTAATGACGTTGGTGTGAGAAAGAAAAGAGTAAGAACACCTACTTACTGGCATTCCATATAGGTTGTTAACTTGTTCAAGACTGTTACTGCTGAGAGATGCTGTTATTATTCCCATAAAGATAGCAAGGATAACAAGACCAACATTAATCCATACCACACCAAAGAGGCGGCCTAAAATACTACGAGGAACTTTATCACCGTAACTAGAAAAGGAAGAGAAAAAGAAATGAAATGAGAGTAAACTTCATGTACAAATGTACGTATGAAGGAGATTATCGCCAAGTCATTATCTTAAGATAGTTACCTGTACTTTGAGGCTTAAAACCAAACTAAATAATGGGGCTAATTTTTATAATGTTAAATAAACCCTCAGCTAGTTGTTATTCTACTACAATTTGCTCGGCATGTATGCCTAAGAAACTTAGTCAGATATGACTATGAATCCAATAAAAACAGGAGCCTCTTTAACGCTACGTTGTATTAAATTGATAGTCGTGTATCCACTCGACCGAAGACGCTAACGAAGAAACCTCCGTTTACAGAAGAACCTGTTCAGATGGGTCACCCTAAGAACATAGGGAACTGGCTGTTGTACATTGGTGATCATAACGAGGAGATACAATGTGTGGTGGCAATCAGTGGCAAGTGGTGGGTTCGAACGTCCTGCCAAAAACAGAGTAAGATCACTTTCAAATAAAATGCCCTTGCGTTAGCACAAACAAGTTTTTGTCTCGTCACAAATACTTTTGGTGTTCATCTCTTTCTACCTCAGCAAATTGTAACTTCATACTTTTTTATTCTTTGTCTTCCCTAGCATAATCTTGTAAGCTACGTACCCCACTGTTGTCATGGTGACAGCAGCCCACCAGACTCCTTCGAATACGCCTATTGGGAAAAACTTTGGGAACTCCTCAGAGTTTTTACGATTGTCCTGGAGGATACATAATGTGAGACCAACATTAAAACATACTTGAGTTGATATAGCACATTAAAGTTATAGTCATTAGTAAATGAACTGAGAGAAGACTCATTATAGACTCATAATTCAATTCCAAGGGCTTACGAATTACAGAACTTGATAGTTCGCGAGCAGATCCTGTTTAAATACCTTATGGCAGCTATGCAGCACTTTCCTACGGTTACAAACTTCACGTGACCAAAATATATATAAAAATAATTTTGCCACAGCAAGCCGAACAGCTGAGGTGAACTCTATTTTGTAGATTCGTAAAGATTCGAGATAATCTGTATGATCAACAAAAAGCTACTTAGTTCTACTCAAACTAGCTTTACTCTTAAGAATCTGATCGAAATGTCCATGTTGCTGTGTAACATAATTTGCCCTTGATGTAAAACTAATTGAGCCAATTAAGACCAATTCTCTTACCAGAGCCCACATGACAATTCCACTGAGAGATAACGACATCCCAATGAAAATCACAATTGGCCAAGAATCCAAAATGGCGGCTAGAAGTTCTTCGCCTGGAATACTCCTCTGTACCACAATAGCCATTCCAGGCGAATGAACCGAGCCTACAAAAGGACGTAGAAATATCGTGTTCTCGAGGCCGACTCTCCGTCCCACAGGAATAATGATCTCTTCTGAGTACTGATCGATCGTAGTTTTCAGTGATTTGGGATACTCGATAAGCTTGGCCGAAATATTGGGACTCTTGTGGCAACAAGCCTTGAAAACGATGCGAAGGATTTCTGGTATAGCACCAGAGATTTCACCTCTTTCCTTGTCCTCGAAAACGTAAGGCTTTTGTTCCCAGTAAACAAGATCCAATGATGTTTTTCCTGTAGAACATGCATTTTGCATGTTAGATGTTGCTAAACCTATTCTTAATAAAGAGAAAACTGAGAGTATGGAAGTCAAACGATCAGAAAAACTCATCATGTTAACAGTTATCAAAACGATATAGTTGGAGTAAACGCCAATACTTGAAAATGTGAACATGAATTACTCTTCACAGCTGTTTTTCGTTTAAAACAATAACAAATCCTTCATTTAACATATCAATAGATATTATCTTTGTTTTAACCATACATTCTCGTATTTTCGTAGTGTTTTAAAGGATAACAATATTTGCAACAATTTCAAACAATTTTAATTTCACCTTCACCTCTCGAGAAGAATTGGAACTTCTGACGCAAGGTATCATTTTTTTAATATAAAAAAATGATCATTTCATCACTTGATTTAGTACAAGCCTTTGATTTCCTATTTTTAAGTGGGTTTTTTTGTGTAGTTGTGAGATTTTAAACAATAGTTTCTCTCCATCAACATATGTAGACGTCGACTTGATTAGAGAAAATTGTGGTTTTTTCTTTCAACAAAGTATGCAATAGGCTGAGCTTAATTACACACTTAACAGCTTTTTTTTCCATATTTTTTTTTCTTATTGAATATGTTGTCAAATCAAATCAATTACACACGCCGCAGTCTGTAATGATATTCATTGCTAAGAAGGACTTTAGATACACTGATTATGTTATGTTATCAATACCAAAAGACTTCCCCAACAACAACTTTTAGAACTAAAAAATATATAGGTTTATATTTGATATAAATATGAATCACACTGCATCTACTTTCGTTGTCAAAGGTGGAAAAGATACTACAACTTAAAGATACCATGCTGAAATTTTGCATAGCTTAAAATATGTCTCCGTTAGTGTTAAACGTATCAGTGTGCTAGATTTTTCTTTTCCTCGCTATGATAACCAGCTATGAAAAATTCATGATGAAGCAGACTATTATCCAATGGAGAAAGTGATACTTTCGCCACAATTTCTTGATGTATAGGACTGTAAGTGAATACAAATCACTCGCCAAAAATACATTGTAACTCTACTGGAAAATGCGATCCAACAGTAGGATGGTAGATAGATCATCTTCTTTTCTTGTCTACAAAACTGCGAAGAAATCAAAAGAACAGGTTTTAATGCCATGATATCCCATTGAACTTACTCCGACACAGTAATTACCGTACGTGTCAAGTGATAAAAGAGACAGGAAAATATCAAGAGAAAATAGAGGACATTTTCAGACATAATCGGACTCGTTGGTAACGCTCATTCCAATTGAATTTTTCCCTTCACGCCTATTGTGAAATAATAATCAAAAGACGTGTTTATTGAGTTCGCAACGCCATGATCAGAGAGAGAAAAATGATGAAACATATTGCAGTGATATTCTTGTTTATAGACAACGTCTTCTTAGCGAACGCTGTCACCGTCGACCACAAGTGCAGCACAGGAGGGCGGCTGACTGTGTTATGGTGGGGCCAGGAGCCGTATATTTACAAATCTGGGGACAAGCAGGAAGATAACTTAAAATCAAAAGTAGATGCACCGGCGTCTATATCAGGGATGTTTCCATTAATCTTGGACCAAGCCCTTGAACGTTGTTGTAAAAGCAGCACAACACTGAACTACACGCAGGTCCCTGAAGGTCCTGCTGGCTTAGATCAACTTCTGGCCGCCGAAGACTTTGATCTCATTTTACCCGTGGGGGCAGAGGTTGGAGCAGGAACTGTTCGTCAGTTCTCGTTCACTGGGTTGCTTGAGTCCCCTGGAGTTGCAGTGCTTATCAAGGGAAACGTGTCTGGGGCTCAGTTATTGCTGTCTGTTCTTCAAGGCTGGCCCATCCTTGTGTTCATTCTCATTTCTGCCTCGCTTGCCGGAGTGGTTATCTGGTTATTTGTAAGTAACAATATGTCCTACTGCTTTGATTGATAAGCCGAATAATTCGTGCAAAACTGACATGGTGGTAGAAAACGTCGCCGTTGCCTTTTAAAGATCATGGTTTAGTGTAGACACTTAAAAAAATGGGCGGGTGGAAAGTGACTGGAATCAAGCTGCCTTTTTTTCGATGATCCATTAAGCGTGGGCCCAGCACGACGCACTAACACTACCCATATCATGGGGTTGTCCGGATCATCGATTTTTTCGGTCATTGGCTCTGGTACAAAACTTTGATTTTTCACTTAAAATCAAATCAAAACTCAGTTGTTTAAGGTCATCTAACAAGGGCTCGATGTTTCGTTATTATTTCGCCTCAGATATCGATTCTCTTCTTGTTTACTGGACGAGGTGGTTTTTGTTCAACTGACAATCCACGTACAACTCAAGCAAACGAACATTTTGTCCAAACGTTAAATTGAAGAAGACATATTTAGTTTCATCGTTATGAATAAAAAGTTTGACCACATTTTCCTCTCTCAGGAACGGAAGGAGAATACAGAGCAATTTCCTGAGTCATTTTCCCATGGTGTGTTTGAAGGATTCTGGTGGGCTTTCATAACTATGACAACCGTTGGGTAAGTACTCGTGCGAACAGAATAGATAATCCTCGTCCAAATCAACCAGGTGCACTTAAAATAACGGGAAGACGGGATTAATATTGTTAGCAATTGAAAAGCTAAGAACCTTTGTTTTGTTAGTTGTTACACTACGCAGTTAAATCGTGAGAAGGCGATTTTTTTTTAATCCGCGAACCGTTCTTTCGCTGAAACACCATCATGTAGTTTCCTTGCGTTTGAAGGCCGTTTATAGTTGCAAGCTCAATTACAACGGATTGATGACCTGCGCTAAAGTTTGGAGAACACGAAATATATTTTGACTAAACCAAAAAACAGTTTTATTGCGAATCCATTGTGCTTTGCATATCTGCATTTGCATGGCTCTCAAAGAAAGGCTCACTCAAGAAAAGGCTAACTTTAACTAATCGCGACTCCATATACATGTTTTACAAAAAGTTCTAGAACATTCCAGAGATCTGTAATACAACTATTTTTAATAACATTACATTGCTATTACATAATAAGAAATTATGCTGACTAAGGGTTCTAGGAAGTTCCATTAAGAGTTCTCAATGAGTCAGCATGACTAAGCGTTCTAGAAACTTCTTCAATTCTATATTTAGTAATTCCGTAACACAACGCACTCTCCATAACAGAAGCCCAAACATGTATACCACATCATCCATGCCTAAAACATAAGATTACTTGATAAAACTATGGCTTGACACGAGAGGAAAAGCTACTTGAGTAAAGTTAGTTAGGAGCCAAATTTCTTTTAGCGTTTGATGGCCATTTATAGTTACACGCTCATCTACAAGTAAGTCAGCCGTCAACAAATCTCGTAACCCTCATGCTGGCATAAGTGAGAGCTAACATTGGGAGTAAGTTGTATTGTTAAGATGCAAGGAGCTACATTCTGAGTGAACCGAGTGATAACGCCCTCAGCTGAGCAAATTTAAGACTCTTGCCGCTCAGCAGACGAAATGCATACAGTTGAAGTACTGCTATGTCATGATGATAAAATGGCTGAGGTATTGTGCGAGTCTTGTGCCATTACTGCAAAAAAGTACTTTCTATCTCCTTAGACCTTATACCTCTTGTGCATCTCAACCACAAAACACAACAAATCAGAAATCGCCAAGGAACGTAACAAGATTTTATATGTTGAAGTTATGAAGAGGAAAATATTGGCATGCAGCTACAAGAAACTATAATGAAAATGTTCCTGCTTGAAACGTTTGACAAAAGAACAGAGCATCTTCAATGTTATCCACCATTTTAGTTGTCATTGCTCAACTTTTACTAACGAGTGCTCTTCAAGTGTTATAAGGACCAGTCAGGGTGAAGGTTCCTAACGGATTCGTCTCTGCAAGGTGATGAAGATAAAAGCAAAGTTCTTTCCTGTCAGCACATTTTAATTCGTGGGCGTCGAGTCACTGAATATGTATGTATGAAATAGATTGATAACCTTTATTTTTGTTTTCTGTCATCTCTAAGATGCATGCTGGAGGCTATTACAAGAAAGAATAACATCTAAAGAAAGTAAAATTGTAATAGCTTTTGTACAAATATTGATTTTCTTTTGTCTTTATACATATTCTTCCTATGTCGTCAGTATTTCATTAAAACGATTCGAAATATTTTCAAAACGATAAAGTGAGCTTCGCTCACTTGTTCGTTTTTTTGATGCATTGCAACTCGTGAATAAAAATCGTTCGTCCGCCCTTTCCATGGAATAATCTCTATTTATTTAAGCAATAGACCATACTTCCTATCGGTTAACAGTTTGATGACCGTCATCATCATCTGAAACTTTGGGTTTGTTTCGGATTTAACATTAAGCTTACGAGTGCACTATTTGTGGCCATATCTTTTGTTTGAAGGGATTATGCTCTTTTATTTAAAAACACATATGCTTAAACTATCGACCCTTGGCTGAATGTCGCAACGCGAAACTTGAAATCATTGGAAATGGCTCAGAGACAATTATAATCATTTTCTTTGGATGTGTAAGGATGTTTTGGTCACCAACAGCTTGTTAATTACCGGGTGACAGAGAGGAAAGTTTGTGTAGGCACAGAGTAGAAGGAGTTTAAATTCTACCACCTTGTTGACATTCAGTCACTTTTGCGTAAAGTTCACATAACAGAAATGAAAATAATACATTACTCGGTACTTTGAAACGAGAAAGGTCTTGACAACAGCAGATGTTTTATTTCTGATACTGATAAAAAGCCAATAGTTTTTGGTTTATTTTTGTCTTTCCATCCTTGATAAGACACATTTTAAGCGAATTGTGGCTAAATGACAACGAGAATTCGGTTTTTTTTTTTTTTGCTAACAAAGCAAATTCAGTATAGGTTGGTTTGTTTCAAGGCTGACTTAAATAACCCACACACACCTCAAGGAACATATATGTATAAAGGCAAAAGAAAATCAATATTGTATAGAAGTTATTACAATTTTACTTTCTCTAAATGTTATTCTTTCTTGTAATAGCCTCCAGCATGCATCTTAGAGATGACAGGAAACAACAATAAAGGTCATCAATCTATTTCATATATACATATTTAATGACTCGACGCCCACGAACTTAAAATTTGCTGACAGGAAAGAACTTTGCTTTCATCTTCATCACCTGGCAGAGACGAATCCGTTAGGAACCTTCACCCTGACTGGTCCTTATAACACTTGAAGAGCACTCGTTAGTAAAAGTTGAGCAATGACAACTAAAATGGCGGATAACATTGAAGATGCTCTGTTCTTTTGTCAAACGTTTCTAACAGGAACATTTTCATTTTGGTTTCTTGTGGCTGCCAATATTTTCCTCTTCATAACTTCAACGTCAAGTAATATATTGATACTTATTGCCTTACACAAGAGCTCATCCCTTCATCCACCCTCTAAGATCTTGTTACGCTCCTTAGCGATTGCTGACTTGTGTGTTGGGTTTGTTTTGGAGCCAGTATTTGTCGCATACTTAATGTCGGTACATTATGGGAACTGGAAAGTGTGTTTTCCGTTGGTTCACCTCTCGGCTGTTGTCGAAATGCTTTCCTGTGTAGTATCTTTACTAACGATGACCGCAATAAGTGTGGACAGGTTGTTTGCCCTGTCACTGGGTGTGAGGTACAGACAAATAGTCACTTCTAAACGCGTGGCGTTGGCCGTTCTCTGTCTTTGGACCGCAAGTATTTGTGCATCAGCCTCGGTATACTGGACTTTTGATATCATTGGATATTATAGCGTTGCGGCTTTCACATTAGGTTTGACAGTTTCAACTTGCTGTTACGCAAAGATATATCAAAAGCTCCTTCATCATCAAGTTCAATTACAAGGCAGTGTTCCTGGCAGAGCTGCACCATTAAACATCGCGCGATACAGAAAAACAGTGTCCAGTGCATTGTGGGTATATTTTACATTAGTTGTGTGTTATCTCCCAGCAGGCATAGTTACAGGTTTGGTTGTGATTCACCCTGGAGAAACCAGGGCACCGAATCTTCTGCTTGCGTGGGTAATGACATTTACACTTTCTTTTTTGAATTCTACGCTTAATCCAGTTGTGTACTGCTGGAAGATCACAGAACTGAGAGAAACAGTCAAGGCCACAGTGAGACAGATGTACCGCTAGAAAATAGTATAAGTATTTTAATCCTAACAGTAATAAGCATCTAATGTCTCCCCACAGTATCACTGCTGAGTCTAGCTCAAGTCTTGAGAATAAAGGAAATGATCATCACCCTAAGAAGCTCTTCTCCTAATACTCTTTTACAATATCTGAGGAAATGTATACAGAACAGTATTGAGAATCCGCCAATTGATGTTGGTGACTGAAGAGTTACGGTTATAAGCTTACATACCACAGATGCTTTTTTTCGGTGGGCCATCTCAACATAGCTTGAAAAAGTAATTCTGTAATAAGAAGTTGCTCAGCTAATAAATATTTGCACCACATAAATTATTTATTAAACTTGAACATTTAGACTTAACGGTCACTTCTCGTCACTTCTGTGGCTGTTTTTGGTCGAAGGAAACAGTGTCAAACAGTCGTACTTTTACGACATGGTTTGGTCATGTCTGTCACAGCGTTTTGCCTTATATTTTGTACTGAAGCTCAGAAGATATGTTTATGGCCATTTTAAAGCAGTGTAGGGTAAAACTGATGCAACCAAGCAACTCGCCTACAGCAATGAATCTTGTTTTTTCTCCTTATCCTAAGAACCGTAAACATGCAGTGAGAAGGTTATTACTGGCAAATCTTAAACTGTTGTTACTACTACGCGAATGTTTCGAGCTGACTATGTTCAGTTTGCAAAAATTAATACTGAACGGCCAATTTGAAATAGAAATGACGCTGTTTATCTTTTCTGTGCTTTATATTGAACAATGTGAGCGTAATTTTCAATGTGAAGTCAAAAATCGTGGTGAAAATGATTGAGTACGCCTAAAACGAAACCAAAACAAAAAGTTTTTCTCTATGTACAGCAACATAATAGACTTACAGCAGACTATAACACTCGGTAAATAATTAAACAATATCGCTTATTTGCTCTTTTCTCCGGCTATGTATATCCGGGTTTGATCGCTCAATAAGCAACACCCATATAATTTCCGGGCACCTGAATGATGAAAAACCTGTCTCAAGCATACCATAAAATAATGACAGTGCATATTGGATGGCGCTTAGAGAGGAAACGCTTTTAATTTACCATCGACGTTGGTCCAATATTTCGTATCAAGATCGATCAAGAGATTCTAGACAGTTCTTAATCTCTTGGATAGATTAAATAAATAATCAGGATTTTCCCCGAAGCAAATAAAACCCTAATAGCTTCTCTCTCATTAAAACAAAGTAGGCGAAGAATCCAACATCAAATCATGGCTCGTGAATCATGCAAAAATGCTGTGGGTTAACGAAGAGTTTATAATGTTTCGCCAGCAAAGTTGTTTTGCAACTGAAATATCTCACTTTCAAGACTATGGATTTTACAGTTAAGTGATTGTGAAACCACTTTAAATTACGGCATCAACGAGCGCTTTTCATTCAATTAATTTATTCTTGTTTTCTCGTCACCATATTCCCACCAATAACGTAGCTCCATTTTCTGCATGTAAACCCAAACACAACCCACAATTCCTCCAATCGCTCTGACGAAGCGCTAACGCTCGAAAAGTCAGCTTTTAAACTCTTAACGATGACCAATTTACGTTATCAACTTAGTTGATAATACTAAATTATAAAGAAATATTATATTTACATATCCATGATAAGAATGCTCAATCTTAAGAGTAAAAGAGTTAAAATATGCGCTTTCTTCCCAAACTCTTCTTAATTAGTCGATACTAAGACACTGCATGTGAGGACTGTAACGATAAATTTAGGTTAAAAAAAATTTTTTTATACTCCAACATAAAACGAGCAGTTACATGTTCGAAAGCCGCGAAGTAACTGACAACCCCGTATGCACATATTATTATAAGAACATTAGTAGCGCGCTCGTTGGGATCAGTTCATGTGTTTAGTTAGTATGTTCCTCCCTTACACTTAGAGCCCGGTATTTTATGCCGCATACTTGCAACAATATTTTGTCACAAGGACACTCAAATTAACTAGAATTATTGTGTTATTTATTATTATAGAGTGTTAACTCTTCGTCAAAGCGAAATATTTGCTCTGACATTCGCTCAGAAACTCTTATCAGAGGCCAATTATGTGAGAGTAGTCCTGAAAAGGACTGTTGTCGGTAATAGTGACTGACGCTTTAATAACCTGAGCGGCAGTCATCATCAGAGTCAAGTGGAGAGTTGTTGTCGGTTTTGTTGTCGTATAAATTGGATTTATTGACTCAGTCGACAATCGATAAAACGAAATTACCTAACGCTAATTGCAAAGTACCCGTGGAAAAATCGTTTTAAATACTGCTATTTCGTTTGCTGGATTAAAAAACACATCGTGCTAAACGACATTATTGAGTTACTACTCTCAGATATACAATGGTTAGTTAAAAAATATCAAAATGGAGTTTGAGTAATAAACGTGCAGGGTTTCAATAGAAGTCAATTATTACCAATGGTCTACCGCCACCTATGAGACTTCTTACCGCAGTCCCAGGTTTAGCTTACGTGCAGGCGCTCGTGCTTGGGTTTCGCCTCAAGGCTCCTTTATGGGCAAAGTTGCGCATCATGCGCCAATGGCACCTTCTTATGGAAAAATTTATGGAGACCCCTGAAATAATAGCTAATTATTCGCTGTAATTTTCAGGTAAACAAACATTGTAAAGCGTAATGATGAATCTATATTTTAGGTATGGAGATTTGGCGCCCAAAACAATTCCTGGGAAGCTTTTGGGTCTGATATGGATGTTAGCGGGTCTTATCATCATTACCATGTTCATCAGTATCATCACAGCAGCATTGACCAATGTCAGTCTGCTAGGACGGACCAACCTTCGAGGGGTCACGGTAAGTACTGGGACTGAGTTCGACCTCGGTAAGAAGAGGCTGATTCGTTGTAGATGGTACAAATTACTTTCTTACTTCATCATACTTCGGTAAAACTGGAGAAAAATTGAATTAACTTTATTTAAACACGAAAGCCATGAGCTAATCAGGTTGATTACTGTCAAATGTTACCCTCGTTAAATAAAGTCTACAACTACTACGACTGCATTAAACTGTAGCTCAACAGAGAGTTCGTGTTAAGATGGATTTTATTCAATTACAATAATAGTGAAGAGAAAAGATTGGTTATAGATAGAGATGTTTAAAAAGCTTTTGATAAGAGGGTGAGACGAAGAAGAACCCTGAGTCTTTCCAATGAGGATTTTTGCCTCGATCAGACTTTCCGATTTTGACGACACATTCCCTAATAACTGAAACACAGAGAATAAAGGGGAGAAGTTTCTAAAGAAACTGTGGTGCTGCATCGGTGTTGGAGTATAACAAGATAGTTTTGGTATTAATGATGATAACGTAAAGAGTTTCAAAGCTGACGCTTTGGGCGTAAACCCTCTCGTCAGAGCCAATGGAGAAATTGTGTGTTGTGTGTGGGTTTATATGCGGAAAATGGAGCTACGCTATTAGTGGGAACATAGTGACGAGAAAAACAAGAATAAATTAGTTGAATGAAAAGCGTTCGTTGATACCGTGGGGATTAAGAGTGCCGATTTGAAATATTAATTTTGTGAAAGAGTTGGAGGCTTTCCGAACTGCCTGGATGTAAGGAAAGGCCGCAAACTGCCATATGCTGCTTAGAATGAGTAAGGAGATTAAAGTGTCTGCAATTGGTTTGGATGCGTCCTTGTCGTTCCTATCTACGTCGTGGTGTTCTCAGAATCGGTCATCAAGTCGTCTTCCTGTTTCACCAATGTATACCTTTTTGCAATAAATGTAAGTTATGCAATAGCTGACATCGGCGGCGGAGCACGTGAAGTGATCAGTGATCTTGATCTTAATGGATTTCTTTGGTCCTGATATTTTCTCAACGTTATGAATGAAAGGACAAGTTTTGCATCGTGAGCGTGCGCATTTGAAAGTTCCATTGAGGTTGGTCATTGCTTTGTAATGAACTTTTGTACAAAAAGTTACCTAAGTTTTAGTCACGTTTGAATTAAATAAGTGGAGGTTGCGAAAAGATAGAGCGTCCAATAAATTCATCGATAGTCAGCCCTACAAACATAATAGAAGGAAAATACCGATCGCATTCCATTCACACTCAAATTTCACCCTCACAACCACGCAGTTAAATGCATCATTCTTAAAAACTTTAGATTACTTCAAAATGATTCAGAGACTGGTATTATCATTTTGCAACCTCCACGGGTTTTTTTATTTAAACGTGACAAAAACGTAGGCAACTTTTTGCTCAGAAGTTCATGACAAACTAATGACCAACCTGGAACTTTCAGGGTCAGTTCTGTTATTGATACTAAGTTCAAATGTAAAAATTGTCCAGTACACTGCCGGATGCTAACTGATCACCAAATAACATTCAACTGTTTATCAAATAAATTGTATAGTAGCGGTAGAAAGGTATTCAAGAAACTGCCTAATGTCGGGCAAATCGGTATAGAAAGCACCATTAAGTTTGAAACGACACCCAACGGATTCCAAGACGGACAGTACCACGATAAAAAGGTCTGAAGCCAGGCTTTGGAAAAGTTAGTTTGCTGGCTGATTGTGTGGTGAGCCAAGGTATCAAGAATAGTGAAGTTTTTAGAATGAAGCAGCAACGGTTGATACGTTGAGTATCAAGAAGACTGTTAATTGATATTTTTTTGATAAGAGGGGAGACCACGTCATGAAAATTGGATTATTCACTACACAATGCATCGAAAAACGAGACCGCAAGAATGTACAAGTCGAATAAGATAAGTTGGGAGAAAATACCATTTATGAAGTTTTTATGCCTTGTGGTAATTAGTGAAGTTAGACTTATGAAACTAATTTATCCCTAATTGACTTTCATGGCAGATTTCAGTCGTTAATCACAGCGAGGAACACAAGCTTGGAATTCGAGAAATTGCGAATGTTGAAGGTAAACAACAGTGTTAATTATCTGATTTATAGGGCTTTGAAACATCTCTGTATTTCTCTATTATCATTTTTAAATTCTTTTGCATAACTCTAATCTTAAAAGACCTCCTGTAATTTCCCCTTCAGTTTTCAAGGAGACGGTTGTAAAAGGTCACGAAACTGAAATCGTGCGTGTTAAGAACAAAATAATTAATGGCAAATTTTTTTCGTAAGAACGATCGCTGTCTAATCGAGGGATACAACATTAATTTTAACAAACATTCAAATAATTTGCATTATTATTATTATATTATTAAGTTCACGTATTTTAATTCAAATTTTTTTCCGCATTTACGGTTCACTCGTCGAAGACTGCAGTTCAGGCAGTCGAAAGCTCGTACTTTCTTAACGTGATCGTTCTGGCCGGAGATCGTTCTTAAAAAAATACCATGTTTTACCCTGGCTGCGGCTCTTTTATATTTTCCAAATAATTAGTGTTAACAGATACTAGCTGCCTTCAATCGATTCCTTCCTTCTCCTTTATATTTGTGTTAGAAATGCTTTGATGACGCACTTAGTTTTTACATCCGCAACAGTTAAGGAGCATGTGCGTGTGTTATTCTGATTCGTTCATAAGTTTACCTATAACTTAGTTGCTTTTCGTTTTTTGTTTGGAACCTTTGTCATGAAACTAACGCGTATGGGTTAGAGGACGGAAATAATCAGTTGAAACAATAAAGCGACAAAAATTACCTCATTAAACTTCGTTAATTTTTTTCTCCGCCAAAGAACTCTGAATATTAGAACTATCTGCTGATGACATTTCCAGGTGATGTGATCAGGATCTTTAAAAGAATCAGATTCAGAGACCGAAACGCTGGCTTGACGACACCATGACCCGAAACAAATGAAAATTACATCACTGTTCTTAATAGATCAATTAAGATAATGAACTCGAAAATAAAGCGCACAGACGATTTTTTTAAAAGTTTCTCATCTATTCATGTTTTGCATAGGTCTTAGGCTCTTTCTATCTCAGTTTATCTCTGTCTCTTTTCTTTCCACTCTGTAAGACCGAAAAAAATCGCGTTACTGCTATGGTGACTGTTTGTTACGTTAGCTCAGAGTATAAAAAAGAAAAAAGTACAAAGGAACATACATACATACATACATACATAACTTTATTTGATAACGCAGGTTAAAATTTGCGCAACTTTACAGCTGATGTGGACCTGCCTAAACTAATTAGTCTATAATTATATAAAATACAGATATGATAAAATTTATAAGTTGAATAAATCAAGTAAACCATAAAGTTTTAGTAATAGTGAAAATTTGGTTTCATGTTTTGTATAACATTACCTCCCTTTTCAAAATTAATATTCATAACAGTTTGCTTGGATTGTTTTAAGTTATATTTAAAAATAGATAAATTTGGAGAATCTTTAACATTATCGGGAAGTGCATTCCATGCTACTGCAGATCTATGAGCAAAGGACCTACGACCCAATTCGGTTTTGGGCCTATTAAGTACAACATTCAGGGATTTCCTTAGGTTATAACTGTTAGAGTTCTTGGTCACCAAACAATTAATTTCCCGCAACCCTAAATTATAATAAGCATTATATGTAATAGTTAAGATACGTAGCTTATAAAAATACTCTAAAGGCATCCAGCCAACCTTAGAAAGTACATCATTATCCCCAAAACTATTTGGTATCTTATGAATTAGCCTGGCAGCCCTGATGTGAATCATTTCTAGATCTTTAAGCTTGGATCCAGACCCCCAAATTGCAATTCCATATAGAACACTTGGTATAACTATCCTATAGTAAAAAGTCTCCAAGATAGATGTACATAGGAAATTTATACGTCTCAACATTTTAACTTTGGCATTAAATGCAGATCTAGCCAATGCAACATGCTGAGACCAAGAGAGTTTATCATCAATTGTAACCCCAAGGCAATTGGTGGAGGACACATACCGAATGGTGTCCATACCCCACTTCAGCTGTTTCAAAGGACCTATGAAGGGGGTAGTACTTAAGACCATTGCCTCGGATTTACCTTCATGTAGAATCAATCTGTTACTAAGACACCAGGAATTAACCTGGTCCAAAACAGCCTGTAACCCTGTTGTTATTTCATCAACAGTATTCCCTACTACATATATTGTTGTGTCATCAGCATACATATAGACTTCTCCACTGGTAATAGATTCAGGGAGGTCATTAACATAAGATGCAAACAATCTTGGTCCTAGTAAGGATCCCTGAGGGACCCCAGCTCTAATGGGGATTCTATCAGATCTAGACCCACTTACACTAGTCCCTTGTACACGGTTGGAGAGATAGTCATTGATCCATTTCCACATATCACCTGCCAAGCCAACAGCCTTGAGTTTCTCAGTAAGAATACTGTGGTTGACACAATCAAAAGCTTTGCGGAAATCAATGAATAAGACTCCAACCTTATGGCCTCTATCCAGGGCACTCCCCCAGGACTCAGTGAGATGAAGGAGGAGGCTCTCCGTTGAATAGCCCCTCCTAAATCCCCATTGTCTATCTGTGAGAATGCCATTGGATAACATGTGATCATCAAGTGAGTCACACACTACCTTCTCAAGAAGCTTTCCTGGTGTACTAAGCAAGGATATAGGTCGGTAATTGTTAGGATCCATACAGGATGAACGAAATCAAAATAAATCTTTGAACCAGATTTGCGCAAAGCTGTTGTTACGTTGTTGGTATCCTTCCTTTCTAAGTGAATAGGAAGGAAAAAGGTGTTTCAACTGTTCGGGTTCAACCAATCATTCATGTTTGCTGTTGGGCATTGTTTCAGAAATGATGAAAAAACAAGCAGTGCATCGAACGAGACATTGTCTGGGAACCTAAAACATATATTGGCGTGCCGTTTGTATCGAAATAATGATCTTGTTTGCGATCATCTATGGTTTAAATGCAATAGTGGCGTTTGTAGGAAATCTCTTCGTCTTACTTGTGGTAGCAATCTACAACCGTTTTCACAAAAAAAGATACATTTTGTTGGCCAGCTTAGCACTTTCAGATTTGCTCTTTGCCATACTGGTGGTCAGCAATCGCGCCGCCACCAATGCTCTTGAGCAATGGCCTTTTGGAACCACTTGGTGCCTTGGAAACGCGTTTATTGCCAGACTTCTTCACTTAACTACGGTGTTCCATCTTTGTGCGATATCTCATGAAAGATACACTGCCATCGTCAGGCAGCCATTAACCTACATTGACAACTTCACCAAGATGAGAATATTTCTCTATCTAACTTTGTTATGGTTTTTACCGGCGGCTATATCCCAAGGTCCGTTCATCGGATGGGGAGACTTTACCTACAACCCAGGAATATTCACTTGCGAGCAGTATTGGGACAGACACACAACTTTTCCTTTGCTGATATCTTCTTTTCTCATTCCACTGATCTTAATAAGCTTCCTAAACTACAAGGTTCTCAAAGTCGTCTGTCAGATTCAAAGCAGTTTCAAAGTTGTAAGTGGCCTATCCAGCATAGAAAACAAGACGGCAGATGAGTTGACCGGGCAGCAATCATGCTTCAGTAATAACCAATCTCAGAATCCCAATCAACAACACACAAGGAAATGCAAGAGTCCAGATGATACCAAGGGCGAAGAACATAGGCCTTTGTCTCAAATACAGAATGTGACTGGTAAGAGCTTTCTCCCTTCTCAAATGCAAGATGAAGGAAATGACCTATATCGACCTTATCCTGCAGAAACAACTCTTTTGCAAGCACACCAGGTAGGAGAAGTATTTACAGCCCAATACCGATCCAATGATGGTTCCCAGCACCGATTCCATGAAGTCCGATCGCACTCGTCACCAAAACATTTACATAGTCTAATAGATGCGCCAAAAAATCAGTCCTTTTTCAATGGCCAGAGCAACAATTGCAATGAAGCAGTAGAAATTGGATGCTCCAAAGCAAAGATATTTCAGAGGCACCATCAACAAACCCATAGTCATGCTGTGGCAGAACGCGAACACGACAAATTTGATGAAATAACTATCGAGATGGTCTTTGCTCAAAAAGACCAGTCGTCACAACAACCTCAGAGTTTTGGCACTCTACAAGATAATGATGGATTACAGGTGGGTGGTATGAAGAGTCAGAGTCTCAGAAAGGAAAGAAAAACTGTGAGATGAACTGTTTACAAAATCACAACTAAAAATACTGTTGGCGTAGCAACTGACGTCAATCGATCCCAAAGAGAAAGACCATCTCCAGGAGAGCACAAAATCAAAATTCTAATCCAGAAAAAAAAGGCTTACCCCGAATGTGATTTTGAAGTAGTCAGTCACTCAGTCACTTAAGCAAAGGCATTGCCTGTGCATCTACGCGAAGAAGATTGCCTAACACCGCACATCAATCGAAGAACATTCCAAGATGAGCAGGCAAAGGAACGAGAAATGCCAATGAATGGCAGTCCTTCAAATTGCCACAATTTACAAGCCCCGGCCAAAAATTGGGTACCCAAACAAAGAGAAAAGCCAGGAGAAACTGTGATGTTACTTGCTAAGCTGCTTGGAGAGGGAAAAGCCGCCCGAGATGTCATGATTATAATTGGAACTTTTATTCTATGTTACCTTCCCCTATGGATCATGGCTTTGTACCGTTCCCTTGGTGGGCGGACTGCAGCGAAGACCACTCTATCAATACATTACATATATTCCTTCAGCATGCTTTGCAATCCTATAATCTATTCTGTGAGAAAAAAAGGGTTTAGGAAAGCTCTGAAAAAGATGTTAAGACTGTGAAATTTATTTTCTTCGAAGGCTTAGTTGTAGCTAAGAAGACTATGCGTATTTTTACTCTCTCGATACAGTAGTATAGTTTCAAACGACTCAAAATTGATGTAAACGCTGTTATGAACGAAATGTTTTAAAAAAACAGCTAAGTCTACAGTATCCCAGTAGTCTCGATAACTATTAGCACAATATGCAAGTTATGTATTTATTTTATTGGTAAGGACGTGGTGTAGATCCGAGTGTTGTCCAAAGTATTGGACATTAGTTAATTTTTGCATATAAATGGCTAGTCAAGCTAATGGCGTAACACTGAAGTTTAATGAAAAATTGATACTGCTATTACTGTAGAAGAAGAAAGCAAACTGTATTGTGGCTTCAGTTGGCCGAGAGGGACGTAATCAGCACTAAAATTGTTTAGAAGTTCGGCCTGATTCATGTAAACACATGTTGTTGATAGATATGTAACAGAAGAGTAGAAATCTGAATACAGAAAATGAAATGCGTTATTTATGGCTTAAACAATGAGTGTTCCATGACTCTATTGCACTTATTCGTCAGTTAACATTTCGACATCATCTGGACTTAAAATTTCATCTTAGTGAAAGTCATGTGGTATTTGATTACAGACTTAATGGTTGACACACGAAGATGACTTAGTTAACTCTTTAGACCCTAACATCCCTGACATCGGTATTCATTCTCTCCACACTGTTTTGTAAACATTTCTTAAGGTACTAAATAATCAAACATATGATACAAAAAAGTACACGGATAGTGGGAGGTTGACTTTCGCGGTTTGTTTACATCAAAAGTCACGTGACACTACACGTGAACTCAAAAGCCTAAAAGGTGAATTGTAACTGCATTGTGACTTTGTTACTTATGTAGCTCTGAGTAACAGCGACCAAGTGTTTCAATATGTGCTGGACCGTCGAGTGGAAGGTGCATTGGTGGACGTACACGGACTCAAGCATCACATAAATGCCCTCACTCAACACAATATTCAGGTAAATCAGTAGTGCATACGAATTCTCTGTCTGTTGTCTCTTGTCTGCTGTCTTGTCTTTCGTTATTTCCATCCTGTAAAGTAGGATATGAACAATCCCAGTGGCCATCGTGAAAACGGTGAGGATTCGGTGGTTCAAATCTGTGTCGTTTTAAGTTAACACCAACTCTGATTCCTCAATCCTACCATAATTTGAGGTCCATTTCCTCGAAAAAAATTTAGGGAAATGCCAAATTTTTGCTTGATTAAAGTTTTGATTTTTTTTACATCATTGGTTAACGTGGCAACGCTACAGTCTCTTAAAATTAGCGCATTTAATTTTCAGCCTTATGCGTTCTTTAACTCACACGAAAAAGAGTTTGCTAATCCCCCACTTCGTTATTAAATTCCGATCTTTCTACAAAATTTTTAATACATCTGCGTAGAGGTTTAGAGACACCCCTGAAATTTGAGTTGATTTTAGGCAATTCGTTTTCTTGTTTCGCTGCAAAATTGCAAGATAGTTCCTCCCAAAAATAAGGCAGGCTTATTCTGCCGTGATCGAACCAAAACTTTTACATATGATCACTGTCCTACAGGTTGGAAACATTCTAACGAGTCACGTTTCATATGGAGCGATCCTTGCACGCAACTCGACAGATTTTTTGAAATGCTTCAATGAATACGTTCAAACGGAAGAGCAGTGGCTTTACTACATTCTGGCCGAAAATACCGGAACCACACAGGTAGGTTTGACAAAGGAAGCGGCAACTATATTTTAAACAAAAGAGATTATTATATGGCAAGGAAGTCTTGAGGTAAATCCATACGTCTTGATTGGTTCCTACTTGGTCGGGATTTCGCCACATGGATCGATTCCAAGGAAACGGCTACAAGTCGTGAAATTTTGTACTCGAAAGTCAGCAAATTCCACACAAATAGGTTTGGTCTAGGTACCATTTAATAAACTACTCACTAACCTCGCTTATTAAAACCGTACCGGGGAATATTGGCTCTCGCTTGTTTTTGTACAGACCTCGCCGTGCTCGGTCCGTATACTGCCACGACCTCAGGCCAATATTCCCTAGTAGAGCTCTCGCGCTAGGCTACAGCCCTTACGCTAAAACTTATTATTTCAATGAAAAGAGTACTGCACGCCTTTGGGTAGTGTAATAAACCTTGGTGACAGTACTGGCAACTAATGAGGTACTTTTCTTGTTCAAAAGGAAAAGATAAGCGTTGCAGAAGATTACTTTGGAAGCGGAGGAATATTCAGCATTACAGTATATGGTGGGCTGGCCTTGTTTGTGGTGCTCATGGCCGCAGGGATTGGCTGGGAAGCATACAAGAAAAACAAAATGAAAAACAACGGGAAAAGCGGAGGTAAGGAAAAATCTCGTTCTGTTGTCTCTTCTGGTCCGATCCAGCTTAACCACTTTGAACGACACAAGGGAGAATTTATATAAATATTGAGCAGCAAATTAACAAATCGACAGTAGTTCAGCGTGATCTGTTGTCTTATCGACAACACTATTCTTCTACACAGTAGTCAAATTGCTGTGCGCCTCGTGAGTCCGTTACAAATTTGTCTTTGTCGATGAAAGGACAGACCACGCTTAACCACAGTTGATTGTTTTTTACCACAATATCGACGTCAAACTAAAAGATCCTTTCAATGCGTGACCATTGCGTGAGACGCTGACGCGAGCAGATTTCTCTGTACTCTCATCGACAACGCCAAATTGGCCAATTAGAATGCGACATCACTGCCAATTGTGGTAAAAATATTAAAACATATTCTTTCTCTCTACCATCAGCAAGCTCCATCACAGCACCCACAGCCATTGTACTGGAGGACTTAGGGACCCACCCGACCCCAAGGCTGTCATTTGGTCATGCACCTTCTGAGCAACTTGTCTCCAAACACAGCATGGAAATCATGAAGATGGACGAAGAGCTAAATAATTTCCGCCGGGACTGGCAGGAAAAACGTACGAAAATGCTTGAGCGACATCAGAGAGAACGAGCTGTTTCTGGCATGAATGGTGACACTAACAGTTCCCTAACACCTCTTAAAGGGAATTGAGTTTACTGTATGACTTCTAGATGAGCTCACATTGTAACTTCTCTCCGAGTTATCATTACACCGTAGGGCAGACAGGTGACGAAAACTTGAAATTTAAATCTAATACTGTCTTGATATACTCCTAAATTCTCAAAACATAAGCAGCAGCTGTTATATGGCAGTTAGAAAGGAAAACAATGTTCCTTTACCTTAGGACTAATGGAATTAAGGTTGCATAGCAAAATATAGATGCTTGGTATGATTTCAGGACATCAAGTTTTTGTTCTCGACTGAGTTAAAAATTTCGTTATCACTGAAGAGCCGTTTTGGAAGATTTCACAGCTTTGATGCTCGATAACTTTCATCGCACCAACTTTATACTTAATTAGAACCGGGCATATTCCTTCCCTCTAATGATTCCGAATCGAGGCGGGCCAAAAAAAGAAAAAACAAAAACGAAATGAAACATCTTAAGTACCTCATCCGACAATTTTCCCGTATACTGAAAGAAATAAACCTGTTTTAGTATCTTTGTGGTATATGCTAAGACAATTATTCACTTCAGTGTAGGTGAAAGCAGTGAATATTAACCTTGCCTCTTCGAAACTCGGTAAAAATCCATCATCATTCACCTCCACTTCGGTGAATATTTGTTAAATATTCCTAGCTATGGAATCGTTTGCACGTTTTGTTGATAAGATCTTATATAAAACAAGACCTCACCGAGACAAAGCTTAAACTATGACATTTCTATTTGGTAGAAAATATTGCTTTTATCGCCCGCTTATTGGCTGGCGGATAGGTGATTTAAAAAATAACATTCATATTCAAATAACTGGAGAGAAAACTTGAGTGTCTTGTTTTGATACCATTACCTGATGGGAAATCATTTAGGTGAACGAGGTGGCCATTCCAGAAAACGCGCAAGTGTGAAAACATTTGGTTCAACCTTTGCAACATCTTTAAACAACGTTTTTAACTAATGATGCAAGACTAAAAAGAAAAGAATGGAAATTACGCCTGGACAGTTGAACCAAAGTCTCCAGAAGTTCTACGTATCGGCAACGAAGACAGCAATAGTCACGATAGGTAGCCTAGGAGACTGTTTCACAGAGATCCTCCTAAACAATGTTGGTCACATCAAATTTTTCTTTAATCTTTGCATGTGAATTATACTTGGTTAGGTTAGTTACAAGGTCAGTCGTCTTACTTTTAATTTGTCACTAAAAGCCGCTTAAGTTATCATCAAATAAAGAATAAAGTTAGCTGTTTCTTACAGAACCCACTTGTCTTGATTCCGTTCTGTGCTATACAATGTCTCAACTCCCAGTGAGGGACTGGACCGATAGTCAACACTTCTACTCTGCCTTCGAAAATTCTCTGTCAAAAACGCTGTCACGAATCAAAGAAAGAGAGTACGGCCAAAGGGTTGGAGTGGATTTGTCACATATAAAAATATCATGGAACTGGCCCCACGTTTGTCATTATTTTAACATAAGGATGGGAAAATCGCCAATAAGGAAAGCGACTTAAAACACGTTCGTGTGGTTTTTATTGCATACAAGATTTCATTATGAGCCGTCATAACATAAGTAAACGCATTATTTTAATTTGATATTCTCAAAGATGCGTGAGAGAGAACATTGATACCAACAAGATACCACATTACACGTAAAGTACACAAGCTTTGAAAGCATTTTACTGAAATGAACTTTTCCCGAAGTCAATCTAAAAACTGCCGCGCAAAAAAGGTCTTTACAACTGTACAAATTGTAACGTCAGCACGTCAATTGAGCCACTGACTAAATCCTTTGATAATTATTTATTAATGTGAAACAAGAGAATTCTTCCTCACACTAAAAAAAAAACATAATCGGTGTTTTTTTAAAAAGACGGCTATGCATTCCCTAGTTGTGGATTTTGATTGGTCGTTCAAGAAAGCTATACCGTGATCTCTTGGGAGCCTTGTTGAGATGATCCAGTCCCAGCCACGGTCTGCTCATGCTCTGAGCGCCTAAAAAACAACACATATTTAGTTAAGTCTCTTTTATGGTGGCTAAAACTCTCTCTTATTCGCAGAATAAGAGAATATACTAACATTTCCCTTCAACCCTATAAGAAAATTAAGACTTTGGCCAGTGGATTATTCTTAATTCTGTTACACCAAGGCAGAATTAGAAAACTAAAATACAGTAACGTGAGTTCTGATGAAGTAGCTGCCAAGAAAAGATGAATTCCTTCCGAAAGAGTTGTGTGAGAGACAAGAAACTGTTGAACCCTTTGACTCCCTGAAGTCACCAAGCCTATTTCTCTGCACAACTTTAATACATTTTAAAGCCGAAAGGTGATGAGGAGTGAAAGAATTATGAACTAGGGAGACGTTTGATGAAATCCAAAATGAACGACAAACAGTATGGATGATCAACATTGAGATACTGGGGGTGAAAAGGTAAAAGAAAGAGGTTCTTTTCGTCTTACCACGAGCGTGGAACAAAGGCAAGATTATGAGTGCCCATGAGGGATCTCTACGGTGAGCTAGGGCCATGACTAGGTTCATAGTGTATGTAACACGCGTCGTGCAAGTATCAGCATTGTGTAGACGTCTCGGGCGTTAATAAAATTATGCAGACGGCAAATTCTTTTGTTCACTCAACTCTATTAAACTTCTTTCAATTTTTTAGAGCAACGAACGGTTGTGTTTACCTGGTGTCTGCGGAAGAAAGTCTTTCACTGAGACGATTTTGTCCGATTCTGAAACAAGACAAATACACGGAAACCGAGAAAAGCATGAATGACGTAAGAACTCTTAAAACAGAGGAGGAATCAAGAATAATGAAGTTACCTTCTGGGAGGTATATCGCTCGTCCCATGTGAATAACTGCGAATTTAACCTACGGGAAAACATGAAAACATAAGCGGGTAATAAATTATATCATCGGCCTGCTTTTTTTGGTTGTTCCTGACTATATCTGCACATCTGATCGTCTTTGTTTCTGACTTTCTACCTATTTTCATACTGTCTACCTTATTGTCCATATTCTCAATTCCCTGCCTGTCTGCCTGGCTTCCTGTCTATTTGTCTATCTTCCTGTCTGCCTGCCTGCCTGCCTGCCTGCCTGCCTACCTCCCCGCCTGCCTGCCTATCCGTCTGTCTGCCTGCCTACCTCCCTGCCTGCCTGACAGTCTCTTTGTCTGTCTGTCTGTCTGTCTGTCTGTCTGCCTCTTTGCCTGTCTGTCTGTCTGTCTACCTGCCTGCCTGACTGTCTAACCATTTCTTTGTCTTTTCCTATCTGTTTGGAACCCTGTTAGCCTATCGTTTGTTAACCTTCTTTCAACTGGTATTGGTTGGAACAAAGTAAATTACCTTTTCAAATTCTTTTTCTTGAATGTCTATCTTTTCTTTTATTCTTTCTTTTAACTTGTTGATGGGTTCTCCCTGATAATAAAATGAACGTGTTTTTGTTTAGAAATTGTGGTACAAATAGAAAACACAGGTTATCTGGTTCCTTTCTACACCAGCCACACTCAGAATGGATGCCACACTAATCCACTGACAAGCTGCTTTTTAATGGTTTTTCTTTTCTTTTCCCGAGACCTACAACTAATAACAATTTTCCTTACAAGTAACCCAATTACCTATTCACTCTCGACTTGAGTTTCTGTTGACATCATTCTTCTCAGTTTCTACTGATTTTTCAAACCTTTCAGGTTTATTCCAAGTGGATCAAACTCCTCACCCTTGTTAGGTATGCATGTATTTTTTCACACCTTCAGATCAATTTGTGAAATCAATTTGTGCAACAAGAATTTCTCTATATTAAAGTTCACATGGCAACCAGGCGGACAATCAGACATGGTTTGATGCTACTCTCTTTTCATCTGAATGTACTTACATCAGTTATCCTAAGTAAAAATGGAGTTCCAAACGTCTGATAAATTTCCTGTTAAGAACAAAAAAGGAAAACAAATTTGCCACAAAATAACATATTTTTGGCGATAACAAATCACATAGTAACACCAAAGCACGATTTCAAAGGTTTTACCTTATTAAAGTGAGCCACAGGAACTAAAATTTCATCATTTGCTAGTTCTACTTCATCTTCGGGGACTTCCTGAAAAAAAAAAAACAACAACAACAATGAAAAACAACAACAAAAAAACAGTAAATCTACAGATAAGCTTGAAATGAATCTCCTTTACTATATAGTCTCCAGAGAAAGAGCCTGTGTGTACAGCATTGAGAGAGTAAACTACACCAAGATGGCAAACAGAGGTCGGCGGCAAAAAAAACTGAGAAAAAGAAAAAACAATAAACTTAATTTGTGACTGGTTCCCACACACCTCTCAAAAGTGGCAAAAATTGCACTTTAATGATACATAAGAATGGATACCTTATGAAAATTGCTTTGAACGTTAATTAGTCGTAAAGACTTCATGTCTGACTAAAATCTAAAAGACCGTTTTCAACATTTTCAATCCTCCTTGGAACATCACATACGTTACCTCTATTCTAAACGTTCTTTGTGACTGGGTGGCGAGATGTTCCAGTGGAACGTCATTGTTAACAATGTTAAACACTTTGGAGCTAATAATCTCTAGAAGCCGAAGTTTCCCCGTTCCATTCGGCTGTAAATCAACTTGTTCCCGAGCTTCGTTGAGAAGGTCTGCCACCGTTCCATCTTTATTTGGAAAGAGAGCGAGTTCTCTCTCTTCTTTGAACTGGTTGGCAACCCAAATACATTTGAATTGTCTCTTGTTTTCGAGTTGGTCGATAGGTATGCTTAGTATTTGGTAGTAGAGTTTCTTTGGTCCCCGTGGTTTATAGTAAATCAAAAGATCCCGCAAAGTTCCTTCATATGTACATCTTAGCGCACTCCCTGGTGCGTCGCGATATCTGAGAGACATAAGATAAATTGGCGTGAACTGGAAACAAAACACTGTGAAAAAAAAAAAAAAAAAAAAAAAAAAAAAAAAAAGATAGTAGGGGGACCTTAAATAAGCAGTCAGGACGACAACGTCGAGGAAACGTCGATTAAAAAATTAATTTAAATTCACAGTCAGAATTTCGCGAAAGGTTGAAAGTTTACCGTCTCTTACGGCGCCACACCTCAACTTCAGCATGACATTTATGATCAGGGTTAAGTTCCAGATTTGAACTTAAATAATTTGCCATCGCGGTTTCCGTTGTCGGACCACGTAAATTTTGGTGATTTCACGTCGTTGTTTGGCAGAGGACGATTTAGAAATGTCAGAACATAGATTTAAATTCACGTGCTAGGTTATAGCTCTAGTCATTAACTATTTTGTTTCCCCACGTCCTCGTTGCCGTCGTGGTTTGCTGAAGGTCCTTACTCAAGTCACAGTAACTTACGCCTGTCCTTTGAAAAATTGCAACATCATTGGATCAACCTCTAGGTTTGCTGCCACAGCCTTGGCAACCTGACAAGAAACGCACAGACAACCCATTGTTTAGTGACTTCATCAAGTGTATGAAGTAAGGGAATTATGTAACTATGTTCAATACGGTATAGATTAAGTAAACACAAAACACTTCCTTACACCTCCAAGGCGGTTCGAGGGTCGACGACTATAATCAAGTAAGTATTTTCTCGAATGCTCGCGCGCGATTCTGAGGAAGATTTGTTTTCTTTGTCAACTCAAGAAGGCGGTCCGTACGGAAGATTTTCGCAGAAATAGTTGTAAAACTACATTATCTACAAAGCTGGAAAGAACCATGTGTTCACTTCAAACGAGACAAATTTCGATCCAAAAGGATCGTTTATTTGCAAACTGGTTAAATACAACATACAGGAAGGCAATTTCATGTCAATTTCTATAACTCATATCTTATACGGATGCCTGTAAAAATCTTTTGCCTGGAGAATTAATCGAATGACGACCGAGACAAAGGAAGTTTGAGTGCATGTGTTTGCCTCCAGGAGCGAACTTGTCACTTGTTTGGATAATGTTTGGGGTCTCAAAGTACCTATACATGTTTTGGCATGTAATGCTTTTTTTCTCTAGACGGGCAAATCGATGCACAGTCCGATTTCTTTTCAGTAGTCAAATCAACAATTCATACTGACCTGCATATAGTTCATTCTTATCGAGAGTGTCACACTAAAGCCAGGGTCATTTACAATGTTCTTGTCACAAAATATGACTTCCACTCTATTGTGAAGATCCCTGGAAAACAATGAAAAAGAAAACTATTTGAGTACCTTCGACCAATATTTCCGAACACTACTTCAAAAGATGTTCTCTTTACTATTTTCAACGTTTTAAGAATTACTTTGAACACCACGGCAACACCCTACCTGAAATAGTCTGCTACTGTGGGTAATTCACTTGCGCTTAGCAAATCAGGTTCAGATCTAAACATGACGCAACAGTAGTAATATTAAAAATTTTGCAATTAAAGAGAAGAATTTTGCCATTGTTCCATTTCATACCAACACCTGCATACCTTTGGAAACAGATGATGTCGCCATCCATGAGTTCCTCCACTCCCTGTTGAAAAAAAGAAAGTGATGATATCAAAATAATGATAAATATGTAGTATAATTGATATGTTATTTCCACAGAAGGCGCAATAAGGTAATGACTTTCGCTCTTCAGCTCTCCCAAAAGGCAGAAAAAAAAGAATTTGTATAAGCTCGGGAACACATACCCGTTCAAACGAGACATTTAGGTCCTTGATTTGCTCCACGTAAGTTGTTTTCACTTCCTACAAAAAAGGCCCATAGAATGAGGAATCCTGTCTATGGTTTAGAAAAAAAAAACAACGAATACAGAGGTAAAAACAAGCCGAGCACTCTCACCTCAAACATGGCTATTGGTGTTCCAGGCGGTAACCCAGCTTTCTCACTTAACATAGGAATGAGATCCACTGAGAAGAACAAAACAGGATCAGTTAAGTATTGCAAACGACAATAGGGTGATACCTTGACAAAGGAGGCCTTCTATAGGGTTAGATGCCGGGGAAAGATGAGAACGTTGCACAGGTCAAAGCAAAAACAAGTGTTTTCGACGAGATCGCACATTGTTTATGAATGCAATTCAGAGTTCTATAGTCTGAGGACGCTTGTTGTAAATCAATTGGCCAATAAAGCGACCATCTTTTAAAAGAACATTTCGTTATCAAGAAGAACCAATAAGCCTGAGTAATCAATTCCTGTCCAGGCTGATGAAAACGACTCCTTCTCTTCCCCACCTCCTCAAGTTCAATACACGGCCAAAACCCGATAAGCAAGTTGACAACAATTTTCTTACCAAATTTTGTTGACAAAGGAGTGTAAAGATGACACACACAGGATAGAGTCTTTTGTACTGGGTCATAATGTTTGAAAAATAACAGGACGTCATCTGCAGCAGGAAAAATAAGAAACAAAAAATGACTTACTAATATCTAATCAACTTGATTCGATATGACATAATCTAAAATTTCGTTACTACAAGTTTGGGTGATGATTTACAGTATTCGTTCGAAAGAAAGCAAAACATTTTACTAAAAGAGCGACATTAAAAAGAAGTTTTTATGAAAGTGGAACATGTTGCAGCTACATTATGCCATCTAGACAGTTGTGATAAAAAACAACTTACTTGTCTTATCAAAGACTGGTAGTGACACTTTTCCTTCTTCTACAAGAACAGAATAGAATGAGTTAATATCAACAGGTCAAATGCGTTGATAACGACGGATCAATTGTGTAGAATCGCCATTGATCTAAACTGAATTCCTAATTATACCGTGAGACGCTCCTATGAAAAAATCTCACGCGACCTAGCATTGAATGATTGCTGTATAATTCACTAAAACGAGTCAGGGAGTTACGTTTTAAAAGCTAAATGTCAGGCCATACAATAGATAAATATTCTTACCAGGATCAATTGTTTCTAGGAATACACACCACTGTGATCCGTCCACAATTTGGCCCAGCTTCAAGAGAACGAAAAAGAAACACTCGGTTAAATATCTACCCCGGATTTGTTAAAATTTCAAAATGAAATGTAATTATGGCAGCTAAGAAACTGTAGCTTAAACAAATTACCGTTTTATCCAAACTTCCTTCTATGTCAAATAAACTGGGCCTTGTTGTGCCGTTACTTCTCGGCTGAAGTGGCCACGGTCTAATTTGATTCACTGGGTATCCCTGTAAGGCGAAAAGACAAGGTTATACAAGGTAGTTTGGGTATAAAGAAACTTGACCTGTTACAACTATAAGAAACACTCGACCACGAAAACGTGCTGCAAACGCACAATAGTTTAGGAGTCAACTCTTTATAATAAGTTCACGCTACGTTGCGTACTTTAAGCAAATTCTTTTGCCGCAGAGTACTCATTCAAAACTGATCTACTGGTGAGAAAAAACGTATTTCAATGAAAGAATCATTTGAGAAAAACCGAGAATTGAGAAAATGAGCAGAGTTTGCGCCAAAATGGACAATATGATTAATTCAACAAGTTGAATTTCTTACCAGACCATCAGCAAGAATAGCCAAAACTTCGTGAAGTTTCTTTGATTTTAGAACTTTGAAACTCCTACAGAGGGAGAAAAAAACGTTGAAACAATTGTCTCATAAACGAACTCTTCATGGATGGAGTTGTAGGTCAGTTCTTACTTAGTACGACACTAAATCTTCTGAAATGGTTCTTTTCAAACAGATTCAAGTGGATATCATTGGGAGGTAGACTGCAATGGGCAACCAAGGGGAGGTAAGGGGAGGAAATGACCCAACGATTTACAATGTACTCCTTCTGTTTAAGAACTTATCGCATGCTATCGAAACTCACTTCATTTTGGTTTTCTCTGGATCAAAAAGATCAGGTCCCTGGTGTCCCGCGAATTGGTCTTCAGTCACAATCTGAACAATAAAGAAGTAGAAGTTAACCTCACATACAAGATATTTATACCCAGGTGTTGTATTTGGGCCTTTTTTCATGCCATCGGAGTTTAGTGGAGGTAAACGCGAGGCATGTGCAAAGGGCGAGTCACGCGCAAGACGAAGGAAGGACACGTGACCTGCACAACGCACTTGTCTCGAGCTTACATCAGCTTGCATTAGACGAGCACACATGTCACATCTGTTATACAGACTACGGTAATTATAATAGAGCAATAGCTGTGCGGGTATGTAAGCCACAAAATAGTTCTATAGGGATGTTATTTACTTAAAACGGAGATTTATAAGATTATACAAAAATTTTCTCTCCCTGTCGTCAAATTTGAAATAAGTTTGGTAATAAACCTACATCCACTGTCATGTACAAATGAGCTTCTTGTCTCTCCTTCCTTCTCTGTGCTTCAAGTCTCCTGCAAGTCAATAATAAAGCTTTCATTTATTGACGGAAATTTGTTTACTAACACTAAAATTTCATAATTTTCAGCCGCAGAGCACCTTCATTAATCAACGATCATTTTAAAAACCAAAAACTTTACTTAATCTGTTTTCTTACTTCTCTTCCTGTAGTCTTTGTACTAGTGTATCAGGAATTGTACACTCATCTACATCTTCAAGAATATCCTCTGTGAAAAATAAAAAGTACAATAGTATTCACCACATAGTGCCATCGAAACTCTTCTTTCAAGCAAAGGAGGAAGTTCATCAGAATATCCCAACATGAGAATTAGTTACAGGTTTGCCAGAAACTGTTTGTATATACCTCTTCCAACCGAGTTCGAGGCCTTAGTGCGAAGCCACAAATCCGAGGTGAAAAAAAACGAGGTTCCGTAACTTACAGTACGGACCGAGAAAACGGGGATAGCAATGTATTTATTATATCTCAAGGGTCATATAGAGGGGAAAGATTTTAATTCCGTGAACTACGGCCGGCCTAATTGATCGATCATAGCGCACGTACTAACTGGAAGATATTATAAATTGTCCTTATTTGACAGGACCACAATCAGTAAATGTGGATTTGAGTCAATAAACGTAGTTCTGCTCATCAAGCTAAAACTTTTGACACTTGCTACTGGGAACTAATTTTTCTCCAAAAAAATGAGACAAATTTTTTTTTTAATGCATGAACTTGTTTTGTTTGAGTTTTAATTATTTTAACGAGTTCCTAGCAGGGAAGCTT
This sequence comes from Pocillopora verrucosa, assembly GCF_036669915.1. Classification (NCBI taxonomy): domain Eukaryota; kingdom Metazoa; phylum Cnidaria; class Anthozoa; order Scleractinia; family Pocilloporidae; genus Pocillopora; species Pocillopora verrucosa. Next base: position 12,952,436 of record NC_089319.1, on the reverse strand, counting down.
TTTCATAATATTTCTCTCCACAAATTTAACTGTTGGCCTCAAGTTCGTTTATTAGTGCCATTTTTTCTGACTTACACCAAAGCTCATTAAATGTAAGTCATCATTAAACACGTAAGGTAGAAATGGCTACTTACTCATTTCATTATCCCTGATGTAAACCAACATATACGCATTCGTACAATGCTTTACTGTAATGTCATCCTGTAACAAAACATTGGCTTGGTCAATTTCCACCACACACAAGAACTGAATGGTCTAAGAATGCTGTGCACGAAGGAATAATCTGATCATAACTGTTTAATTATGTGTAAAATCAAGTGCACCTCTTCGTCTACTGAATTATACTGGAGTCAATTTGGACATCTTAGTATCAAATGTAGTTTCTGGCTTTAGACTGCCAGCGAATAAGCCGGAAATTAGCTACCTTCTATGGCATGTGAATAACAGGGCTTAAGTCAAAGCTGTTAGTGAAGGTATATTATGGGTATAGACATAAGAGTATGAAAGCCTGCGTTTGTACGTTGGTGATTATTCTGGGCCACAACATTTGCCATTTCCTAGTTTATTTACATATATAAACATGTATAAAGGGGGCAGGTTTCAGAGAAACTGTGGTGCCGCATCGGTGAGGGAATATAACGCGATAATTTTGTTATAATCAACTAGGTTGATAATGTAAATTGGCCACAGTTAATAATTTCTAGAGCTGACTTTTCGAGCGTAGCCCTTCACCCGACGAAGGGCTTACGTCAGCTTTGAAACTCTTCACGGTGGCCAATTTACATCACCAACTCAGTTGATAAAACCAAAATTATCTCTATGTACATATATAGGTTATGAGCCTGGGCCTGATTTCCGCCCACATTTCCTGTCTCTTTCCCCACTGGTGTTTTCTTCAACAGGTTTTTTCTGGCCACCGTTTTAACCACAGTGATTGTAAGAGGTTGCTTAGCTCTCCAGTTATTTGATTTGAATGCACAGTGACAGTGATTACTGCTAATGTAATGATTCTGTATCATACGTGGATTGTATACATAGGGTCTTCTAGATATTCTTTGAGTTGGTGCTTGGTCAAACAGTGCAAAATAAACCTAGTGGTTCAATATTTGACCTGTCTGTTGTGTGTTGAAGCTAAAATAAGAAATTTAAAGTAAATCTGCCTACCTCGTATCCCCCAAAGTTATTGTCAATCGCTTCTTTTTTAGTAGCCTGCAATAATTAATTATGGCTTTGAATTAGGAAAAAATATAAATGCTAGCTCTAAAACAACATACAAATGTTTAAAGAACACCGCTCAAGAATTTAGATATGTATCTCTGCATACAGTTCCCTCCATGAACCTTTTATTTACAGTTTGGATTTTGGTTATTCCATATCCATATCCATATCCAGAACTTACCAATGACACAACATCGTCATCAAACTTGCACCACTGAAAATTAAAGGAGTAGTGTCATTTAATGGTCATTACATGAGGAAAACATTTGACACCACAAACTAAAATGTATACAAAGTCATGTATACAGCATACAGCCAGAACTCTATGCCCCAAAGTAACCTTTAAACGTTCTAAACAACAAAAATTGTCTTTGAACATCACTTGCATTCTCTCATAAGAGGCCATCTATCATGGGCAACTGAAACCACTATTAACACCACTGAAAAGTCTACCCTTGTCCAAATGTTTATATGATTTTATAACCTCTCATGGGTATTACATGTATTTCCATATGATCAAAACTATCACCAGTGTGAACTGGGACACAAAATATACTCAAAGTTTGAAATCACAGCCATGCTTGTTTTTTGCAATTAACCATCTGTTCCCAGCCCTGCTAGAGGTACAAATTGAGACATAAACAACGCACTAAAATACTGCGGATCATGGTAGGGTCCTACAAGCCACTGTTTAGATTTAACATCCCCAGTTGTCTGCCCAGCTCTCATAGGCAACCAATGATGAAAATAACAAAAACAGAGACTATGAGTCATACCCTTCCATCACCGTTGGGGTTGATGTACACAACATAATGTCCACCATGGTTATCTCCTAAAAATACAAATTTCTAAAAGTTAAAAACTTATGAGATATAACAACAAAACAGTGAAGGTGAAAACACTTTCTTTCACCCTTTGGGGCCCTTGTGTGGTTTAAATTACCTTTTTTTGAAGTACCTGAAATATTACATCTCAAGAATTAATTTAACAGGTGCACATTTAAGCTGGTTTTTGGCATAAAGGTGTGACAAAGAAAATAAAATATGAGTCCCTAACAAGCAATTCAACCCTTCCCCCTCTTCTGATTTTGCTGTACCAAGCTTTGCCTCTGAGTTACAGAAAAGTAGTTGGTGAGGTAGGCATACAGGGTCTATAAGTACCAAGTCTCAACATTTCTGATCTTTGCTGCAAGCAGGAAACTTGAAGTACAGTATCTGAACCAAATTTAGGGCCTAGCACACCCACACTTTTCTTGTTGCTTAGTCTGGTTGTTCAATTCCTCATTAGAGATACAGATCTTTTCCTTTGTTCCATCCCCCATGGTAAAATCTTTCTTTGTTCAACTACCAGATTGAATATGAACATTTTCTATTTACAAACTATTTACAGCAACAAGCTATCTAAATGAATGTGTACTTGACAAATTGGAGATTCTAACTTCACTGGAAAGGTATACAACTGTGCTGAAAAGAAAGCTCTTTCACCCTTAAGAATTAAATGTAAAATGGATTTACCACTATGTACAAGAACAGCATGTAATGTATACTGTCCTGGGTGCTCTTCAGGATCTTGAAGAAATTGGTTTAAATCAAGCTTCTCCATAAATTCACATCTAGAAAAAATCAAACGCAGTTATAGCTTTGTTTAAACAAGAAAATAATAGCCTGAGGAATAAGAAACTGACCTACTCACTAAGCCTAAAATTTAAAGCTTAAAAGTGCCATTTTTTTTAAAAACAATGAATAGTGCTCCAAGTTTGGTTTGGTATCATGGCCATTAGCAAAAAACTTTGGTGATCAAATTTTAAGCAAAAGTGCTCAAATTGGTAACCTGTGCTTAGCAGTCAAGTAGCAAGCTGCAATGCTTTCATTCTCTAACTACCATGATCTAAAGTTCAAGTGAGATAAACATTTGCATTAATATCATTAGTGCTCAGTAAATGTGCCTCTCTCCTTGGTTCTGCAAGTGTCTTGAGATGTCATGTGGGCCTTAAATAAGTGATTCCTGGCCACTGAGGATTAAATTTCGTTTCTAGCAACCGTTTCCTGATTTTCAGTTCCCAAATGATAACTTAAAAAAGTTCGAAGTTGGAGCACTGATCCAGGGGGGAAATGATCCAAATTTGTCAGCAAAACTGATAGGACTGGTCTTGCTAATTGGCAAATTTTAACAGAAAGGCTACATATATGGTGTGTACCACAATTAATTATGTGCGATGACCACAGACAATCCTTTATCAAAGATGAATTAGTCATAATAATTCTGTTCAAGTATTACAATTCTTGGACAAACCTGTCATTTATTTTAACATTTGTGTCAGTCATTGGGTCATACTGAAATCTCATTAACTGAAGATGGAGAACAGGAGGCAATTTTGCAAAAATTACCCCCTTTTTAGCTTCCTGATAAAAGAGGATGAAATCAAATTCAGAGGTGAAGCATATGAAAGGTATACAAAGCAAAACACAACAAAATCAGAATAAAAATATTTTATCCAGTAAGACACACACCTGAAGACCATATTCCCCAGCATCATATTTGTTATCTCCATCCAAAGTTTCCACAGCAATGTACTCTTTGAATGACTCATAAACTGAAATGATATGACCAATGAAACCATGGCATAAGTTTGTAAGGTAAAGTCTGATCTCAAGCCAAGAAACCCCAAGCACCATGACATATCTCAGGGTTTATTATATGATGGGACTAGGACATGATGGGACTAGGACATGATGGGACTAGGACATGATGGGACTAGGACATGATGGGACTAGGACATGATGGGACTAGGACATGATGGGACTAGGACATGATGGGACTAGGACATGATGGGACTAGGACATGATGGGACTAGGACATGATGGGACTAGGACATGATGGGACAAGGACATGATGGGACTAGGACATGATGGGACTCAGACATGATGGGACTCAGACATGATGGGACAAGGACATGATGGGACTAGGACATGATGGGACTAGGACATGATGGGACTAGGAGTATTGTATCTACACCTGAATGGGATACCTGTTCATTAAAGGTTACCCCACCCCCTGCCCTCCTCTCTCTAGCATTTCGTCAGGATTTTCTAGGAGTTTACCACTACACCTTAACACTCCTAGGTGAAGCAAGAAACTTTAAGAGTGAGGCATCTTGCCCATAAAAACAATGACTAACATGCCACTTGTCCATGATGGCATTGTTGCAAAAATAACAACATTTAATATACAAAGAGAAAGATGCTTTTCATCTCGTCACGAGTGTGGGACAAAGAAAAAATTCTGAGTCCCCATGAGGAATCGAACCTCAGACCTTTGGATTCTGCACTCTGATACTCTACCACTGAGCCACAGAGACTCCATAGTCAGCGAGGTCTATTATTTTATATACATTTACTATTTCTTTAAATTTTATTTCATTATATACTATTCAATATGCATGTAACCAGCCAAAACTTACTGTCTTTCTTGCCTTTAACATTCAGTTGAATATCATAGAATGGCTCTTCTCTGAAATCAGAATCAGTATCATTACTAGAGTTAGGTAAAATATCAATATTGAAATAAAAGTAACCATCAATAATAATTTGCAACCTAACTTACATTTTAAAACAAAATTCATAATATATGCACACACAAAATTTAAGTCTGACAGTGCAAAGAAAATATGAGGGCTTTTCAAAGACCAAAACTGAACCATAATAATTATTGTAAATCACAAGCCAGTCTGCAGTGTATGTGTCTGGACATTAACATGTATGGTATGAAGAAATTGTTTATTAAATGCAAGGGTACTGCTGAATGAGACAACACTAGAACACTTGAAGCTACCATTGATAACCTACTATGAAGGAGTATGTTTTAAACAACCCACCTCTGTGACACATAGTCCACATTTGTACACTTGATATATGACTGAGTGAAAAAAACAAAAACTCAATTAAATTGTGCCAGGTTCATACATTACTTCAGATCAACTATCTGGCTATAAATCAAAGTTCATTAGTCTTTAAGTACTTTAGGGTAAGGTGGAGCTGTAATATCTTAAAGTACAAGTACAAGATCTTACAACTAAAAAAAAAACCACTTTGTTCACCATGACACTACTATACATACCAGCATTTTTCCTTCTAACAATCTTGGAATTGTGCCCTACAAAAACAGAAAAAAGATTTGTTGATGATATTTTTGTTTGCACATCCTTCTGTACATCCTGCTCACTCCAGCAATTAAAAGGACTATACCCATATATTACAGACCTGTAAACTTTTTTGTCAATTGATAGCATGTTGATAGACATCAAAGTAGAGTTACATCTCACCTCAACACAAGTTCCCTTCATTTTGCTTTCCATGTTATCCAGTAACTGCAAAAAGGTTGTGTAAAACAAATGTTTGAAACACTTCATGAAGCTAAATTGTAATTTAAAAAAATCATTTGGATCCTTCTAAGAAAGACAACTACACCATGCTTCATTTTTTCCTTTACTCATCTTTATCAGTTAGTGAGACAAAACACAAATGGAATGGAATGCATAATTCTGCTGTCATCCTAGCAAAATCACCAAAAGTTTGAAGTCATTAAAGCAAAGGAAATTAATAGGTACAAGATGTTTTTACATTTCTATGCTTTTAACATCCTATTAGAAGAAATCAACTGCTGCTTTTAATGGTCACCCAAGGAATTTCAGAAAGCCCTCTAACGGGTGTTTTTAAATAAATTATGGCAAACCTCTGAATAGACACATATCAAAATTGAAATGCTTTCCAAACCCCTTATATATCACACAATTTAGGAATACAAATGAGTTCTTGCTACATGTAGTGTGTTACAAGGAGCGACCTTGTCAACTTTTGAAATTTTCAAAGTTGCAAGAAGTCAAAAAAGTTGATTATTGAGAGCTCTCAAAACATTTTTTTATGGTATTTCTAGAAACCAATGTGGTTTTATTTACTTACTGCCAAAGATATTTTAATGGGCAAAGTTTGAGGGAAAACTTTTTTCTGATGCAAAATTCCTTGGACTTTTTGGATCTTGCAGAGATCGCCACTTAATGTTTACCATGAACAAGGTTCAGCTCAGCTTGTACATATAGTTATTGAATACTGTTATATTTCAGGCTTGGTTGTGAAATAGCATTATCCACCAGATAAATCATAATCCAGTGGATAAGTGTGATTTTAATAATTACCAGACTACAATATCTGTTGGATAGTATTTCATCAAGTGGATAGTGTTATCTACCCTTCAAATAACCAGGGCCAGTACTTAATCACAGTCTTACCACTCGACACAATTCTTGAACATCATGCTGCATAAAGCTGTCAAGTGTCTCCCACCTAAGAGGGGAAAAACAGTCACACATTCCTTGGTAAGTGAAACAATCCTCTGGATGTTTATGTATCTATTTAATCTTGCTACATGTAATATCAAACATCCAAAGGTAACTTCTAAAAATGTTAAGATTTTACATGTAAAATCAATAGCCAAAGTCAGCAGCAAACTATGTAATTTTAGGTCAAACAGTATTAAAATTAATTCAAGGATACAAATATGTCTGTAATACACTTACCCAAATGATCGCGTTAACTTCTTTGTGCCAACTGCTTTATCACTAATGTGAAAATAAAAAGTCACATTTACAGATAAAAGTTAGTAAATGCAGACCATTACACAAAGGCTACTTTGTATGTCGTATGTGTGAAATATAGAAGACATCTCAATGCACCAAAAGAGCCACTTCTTATAATAAAATATTACTAGTACCAACAGGACAATCATAACTTATACCCCATTCACATCAACATGTTTTAAAGCTGTTTTATCAAACTCAGTTTGAAATAATTTCAAATAATTCTTGATAGAAGCTGCTTACACTGATGTTTGTCAACTTCAAATTTAGCACAATGAAAATATACAATAAGTCAAAACTTACTCAAGGCTGTTTTGCTAGTGTGAATAGCAGGAAGTGCCTTTCCACACAATCTAAGCTCCTAAAAGGAAGTCTGAAACAAGAGGGAATGTGAAGTTCCTTTTCAAGACTGACCTGTTTTGTAGCTCATAGAAAGTTCTTTGAAGGGCAAAAGCCACACTTCTATTTGGGTCGTCATTCTCTGTGGGCATTTGATAGACAGCCTGCAAAGATATTTTGCAAACACATTTAAATTGCCCACGTAGTCACAAACACATCATGACTTGCTATTTTTCCATTTTGGCATATGTCTGTTTGTCGTGTATCTAGACTACAAAATGGCAGACAACAACACTCAAAATGGAACTGCTGGTACATACAAATGAGTGATACTTCCATACGAATACCACAAAGGAATATTTAAGATGAACAGTTTTCATGAAGCACAAAAAGACTGTTTTATCCTTGCGAAAAGCAGAGGCCGAGAGGAAGGATACTGTTTTACATTATGGAAAAGCTTAATATGCAGTAAGGAATTTTATTCTCTTACCTTTCTTAGTTTATTCGTAAAATATAAAGTTTGTAGCAAAGAGTTCATGTAGCATGTTGCCCCTTGATTCTTCAGTCCAACATAACCAGTATGTTTCTTTGAATCCCACCTAGAAAAAAACATTTCTCCAATTAACAAATTCAAACCCTGCACTCTGACAAACTTTTTTACACCATACTAATTAAGCTGTTGGTACACCTGATCAATACAAACACTTTCCTGATATTTCAACACTACTTTCAAAATGCTTTGTCATCTCAAATTCTGATAGCATCAAAGAAGATACCATTCATTGAGGATGGTCTTTCTAGAAAGCTTACCCCAGCACATACATGTCCCTATACATACAGTTGTGCACATGTGTAAACAGCTGCTGTGTTTAATTTTTATGAATACTGCTCCACTTGACACAAATGACTTCCACTATAATGGCTTGGAAGTATTTTAAACCTTTTGCATTTTCTCTTAATCCCAACAAGTAATTTAGAAGGTCCTTAACGACATATCTGTATTGTTGATGTGCCACTTGTTTGAACTCTATCATTCCTAAGATATTATCTGCAAGTCTCCTTACCGTTATACAGTTCTTATTATGTCTCTTCAGAGAATTTGTTATTGGATCAACTAATAGTCTCACACTTTATATTTTTCTTTTCTTTACTCTTATTGTCTGCTTAATATTGTTTTGATGTTGTAAAGAGGAAGCACATGTATGTCTTGGTTATCCATGGAATTTTAAGGCTTAAACTATTTTGTCTGCTCCAGTAATACCTTTGGAAAGCTGAAGCAGAAAAGAGTATAGCATCTACGAGACTTACGCAACTCCGTGAGGAGCTTCTGCTGCTACATGTACTTCTAAGATGATAGAGTCATCTTTTATAAAACCTTTGTTAGGATCAAGAGCATCCTGCATGAAAATAAATAAATAGTAGACTGTAAAAATATTTAAGAGTAATAGCTTTGTCTTTTGAAGACTTCATCAAAGGAGCCAATTCTAACCACACAGTTACTTCTTTACAATAATCTGAGATAACTTCTAAACAACTACAAAAAGGAAACTAACCAAAAATTTTGAAATCATTGAGAAACATCTGTCAAGCTAACTAAGGAAAATGTTTTAGCATAATTATGAAGTAGAACAAATTAACATCATAATAATATTCATGCCTCCTAAATACAAGATATCGAATGATAAATAATTTTGCTCATGTGGTGTCAGCTTGCAGGATGAAGCTGGATATTGATAACTTGATGACCAGCATTTCAGATAAGATAACAAAACGTGAGTTAATTTCTTATTTTTTCCCTGTCTCTGTATTTTTAAACCTGTAAAACAGCTGCATTATAAAAAACCAGACAATGGAATACATCAACAGATCACAGAATACAAAACTCTCCACAAATTTTGAGTGCACATGTAACACACTAGATATTGAGTCATTTCTGGATTCATAGTTGAAATGCCCCCTTCAGGACCCCCCCCCCCTCCATCTAAAGATTAGCTTTGTAATAACCCCTACCCCTACCCCTACCCCTACCCCACCCCCTGTCTCATTCCTTCCTGCAACTGTTGAAGATTTACAGTCCACCCATGAAAGTCATACAGATGTAATATAAGATGGGCACCTACAGGTGCATGGATGGCTAAATACAAACAACCATTTAGCATACATGAGTTTAGATCAGAGTGGTAAAATGACTTACATTCCATGGTACAAAGTGACTAAATCCCCAGTCATTTTCTTTTGAAAAGAAGAGGTGAGAGATTTCTAAAGAGAAAGAGTCCACAGTTAAAAGAAAAGATATGCACATATTAAATGATGGTTCCTTTCCAAGACTGCACATTAAATTTAAGTCTACAGACAATTGGATGTTCTGTCTGATCAGTGATTCACATCCTAAAATCAAATGAGTGACTCATTTTTTGCAGCCACCCCTTGTTTTTAAAATCACACTCTCACTTTCTACTCATCTAGCTCTATCCTTTTTTCCCCAAGAATACAAACCAGATAGTTTCAAGATGTCCTTTTAAAATTTTACAATCTAACAACTCACTTCTTGAAAAGTCTTCACCACCTTCTTGTTGAGTGACAAGAGTCAGTCTTGCTGAAGCCTGGCAAGACCATGATCTGAAGAAGAAAAGGCAAGCATTTCAGAAGACAACATAAAAGACTGCTTTAGGTATTAATTTAAGCCCTGAATGCAATATAATAAAGATAAAATACCAATATGCTCTTTTAGCAAACAAACTTTTACACATATCAATAACAATAATTTTCTAACTTAACATACATGTGTGGCCAAACTACTTCAACTAAATATAAATTGTGTACTTTCTAAGTGAATAGAATTCATTTCATTAATGACATAACCAATATCCTTGGGCAAATGTATATGCATTTGTAATAAATGAACACCACCTACAGATGTCAAAATTTAAATAGTTCCTGCATATATGGTTCAAATATGAAAAAATGCTGTACTTTTTTCAATACTATAGGACTAGAACAACACAATCATTGTTGCAACTTAACTACCAGTAATACTTGCATAAGTAGTTTAATATCCTTTTTCTCAGACAATAAATACAAGGGGTAAATTGTCGTAACACTGCTTTTAAAATTTCCCGTTAGAATAACACACAATGTGGCATGAAAATAACTGCAGCTGTTGTTTCAAACAACCTGAGGAAAAGGATGTATGCACTGTTCAAAGTATATCTGCTTATTGTGCATTGTGGTGAATAAGAAATACACAAATGACATCCTTGTCTAACTATATAGAGTCAGCCACAATTGAATATTGCAATGTTTTGAGTGCTTCGCTGCCTGCCAACAAAAACTTGAAGTTGAATAATGTTTTGCGACAGAGGGAACGCTAGTTGGCTGGAAACATCTAATGATAATGTACATTTTGACAAAAAAGCTGTGACACACTTACAGTGACTCTGTCTCTGGGTTACACTGCAGAAAGAATCCCACACTTTTGACTTTGTCATTACTGGAATACCTTGGCATACACATGATGCGCCTAGAAAGAAAAGTCTTGTTGATTGAAGAAAAAGTCATGGAAATTTTGTTTTTTAATTTCCACTGTAAATCTCTAGTATAACCCGCAATACTAACAGTTGAGAGAGATAAATATACTAAGATGAAATAAAACAAACAAAAACATGCACATGAATATCACTTTTTTACTGTGATAGAATACCTAACTTAAAAACAAAACTGACTGAGAAATACTAATACATGAAAAACAATATTGAGGTTATAAACTTTCACTTTCACCCCACAGCCATGACTCAAATCCTTCCCTCATTCCTCTTACTTTCCTAGTTATCAATTACAGGAATTAGCTTGTTTAAGATGCAACAGACAATTGAAAAAAAAAGGCACAAAAAAAACATATTCCTCCAAATCTACTGTGGAATATAGAGTACAAAGTGACAATATGGAAAAATAATGTAGGTAATTGGGTGAAAAAATCAAATTAACAACTCCAAATAATAGATGTACATAATACTACTTTAGACGTGTATTTTTAAGCAAAATGACAACCAATATTATATTTGCATAGTCACCATCCAAGCATTATTCTTTATAATGCTTTATGCAATCCTGACTCCCAAAAATGAAGAAGTTTATTGAATGCCTAAAGCAATGTCATTTTCATCACCTCACTTAAACGAACACTAGGTGTATAGATATAGAATAAAATCCAGAAGACATCCAAGTAGCAGTAAGGAAAGAACGTAAACATAAAACATTACAATTGTAAATAGAAGCACACTTTCCACTCTCTCACAGGTGTTCAATGTACTTAGAAAAGATAAATGAAAAAAATTCTCGTGGATGAAAAATCATTAGCAATGTAACAACCAGATTGACAAAAACCTTAAAACAACAAAATACAACGGTTGAATGAATAATTCATAAAACTTAATCGATTGCGGGGAAAAACTTTAGAGCTCTGAGACATGGTATCTCAAGAAATTTGAGAACTATAATTCCTCAACGATCAACCGATTATTTATTGAGCCATATCTATAAATTTTCGTCACACGCTAACAAATTTTGATGCCTTACCATGGTAAATTCCTCACGTATATGGGGTCACTAAGAGTTGTCTTGTCTAGTTTGCTAAAATTGAGCACAGTGAAACGAATTATTCCTTCAGGTCTCGCCGTGTCCTCTTCCATCACAACATCCTGCGGTTCACTCGGAGAAGAAAGCCCATTTGGCACTGTAGAATCTCCACCAGCATCTAACGGAAAACGCGCGAGCAAAACATTTGAATTCATCACAAGCTAACCTTGAACTAGCTACAATGGTAGCTTCCGTGATGTGCAAAATTTAAACGAGAAGTAGTAAGAGCGGTCTTAAATTGCCTCTATAGAAGAAATACCTTCTTTTGTATCCATTTCCTCCTGATCACTTTCATTTTCCGTCGCTTTCATTCTTTCTTCTTCCACTTTGCAGTTTGAAATCTTGGGACGACTTTTCGACGAGCGAGTCCCCGTTACTACTTTAATGTGTTTACTAGCTATGCGGCCAATTGCGCCCCAAAATCCCGAGCCGGGAAACACGGCGATTATTTCTTATTGCATCGACAGTTTCACAACCTAACGACAAAGTGTGTGATCGTCAATCGCAATGGAAAGAAAAGTATCTAAATCTACCGCTACAACTACTTCTCGTCCTCCATTGTGACATTTGGCTTAGGCTAACTGCAAAGAGTTGTGGGTAAAGAGACTGCGCAGTTTGGGCCATACCTCTCCCCATTCCACTGAAAAGTACATACATGCATTCTGGTGAGTGTGTCGAGTTCATGTTAGGCAGGAAATGCTTATGACATGAAATATTAACTTACTCAAGTGCTAAGGAGTTTCCTCTCTGTTTTATGAGCAAAAAAGGGAGCCTAATTGGCGCCAGGCAAGAATCCAAAGTGTTCATAAAGTTTTCGCAGCTTGAGAGACTTGCAGAGTTCCTGAGCCTAACTCGAAAGTTCCAACCATGCGATCTCTCATCGGTTCTACATGTATTTCAGATTTGGTTCTCAGAAATCAAATTCTGTGTTGTTGGTAGACTGCCTTTGAAAATTCCTGATCAGCTTAAGTGACCGAGAAAAGTGACTTAAGGCTATTTCAGGAGGTAATCAAAGAAATACTTTTCGCATAATGCGCCGATCTCATTCGAAGCTTTAACATTCCCTCCCTCTGCTCCAGGCAACGCACGGGCATTGAATATTGTTTGTGTTCGGGAGCCTTACCTGGGTGGGGAATTTGAACCGAAACTGTCAAGTCTTTTCAGATGAATAAACATGTCTTATCTTTTAATACGGAAATGTTAAAAGGGGAAAAGTTCACTTTCGCAAGCAGGTGGTTTAGAAGAAAAGGTCTAAATGAAAATTAGAGAGTAGAGAGTTTTAGATCCGCGTTTGTTTCTGAATACGTGTGACTAAAAACATCTAGGAGTCACGTGACCAGACTCAGCGGTCACGTTCGCCGTTTTTAAATATATATATATAAGGTTAAGTCTTTTCTTTATAACCAATCTGTTTGGGACGCTAGAAAACCAATCTTTTAGCTACATTTTGTGTTTGGAATGAAGTACCTCATACTTTTGTGTAACTCAAGATGGCGGTTCACATGTTGATTTTTTTTTTAGGTGAAAGCCGACGTCGATCTGAAAAGCTGAGTCTCGAAACTTTTAACTTCTAATCACAAACTGCTAACCGCGGTTTGACGTTTGCGGTGAACGCACCAAACGTGTATCTAAAACTCTTTTAGATCTTTTTTTGCGCCAAAATTAACGATCAAATCCGGCACGTGGGCGGGGCATTTGAACCCAATTTTTGATGTTTTTGATATTAAGACTTCGAATTGATCGACGCATGAACTCTGAACTCAATTGAACGGATAATCGGAGGATCTCAGTGGAATAGTGGTCAGCCGTCAAATGACCTAAATCCTGACCGCCGACCAAGAATGCAAAGCATGAGCCGTCAACCGTCAATAAAGTCAACTAACAGAAGCCGTGAAATCTCCCAGATATTCCTTGTGGACAACTAAATGGGGTCTGCGTAGAGGAAGCGGGCAGTTACTTAGGGGCAGTGCTTTGGTAATGCATTGACCGGTCACAGTTTTAGCGATGAAATGTCAATTATACCTTGGGAATCTTTCTATTTTTTAGAGAAAAAAATTGGGTCATTAATATATTCGCACAATTTTATCCTATTACGAAAAATCAAATCTAAATGTGCCGACTTGATTTCTCATGATAAACTGCCATGAGCAGAAGGAGGGAACTCCCATATCCAAAAGGACAAGGATGTCTGAATTGAGCCACTAACGAGACCAACCTAGTCGTAGCTTGTGATTTATGTACTCCGAATAGATACCACTTGAATGAGGACTTATAAATTGTAGTTGCATGGAATTCAGGATGATTTTGAAAGGAAAAAAGGAACAAAGATGGTAAAGGATGAAGCAGAATGACAGAATTACAAATGACAAACTTGGGCTCAATTTTTTTAAAGGTGGAATAGACGTGATGTAGGTGTATTCAAATATCTGTACTCACCCAATAAACATGTTTGTTTGATAGAAAAAGATTATCGAGACAATAGACGTCACTTCAGTCATGCACAGCCCTTAAAAACACCTCAATAGCTAAAAATTTAGGTTGTTATGACCCGAACAACTAAGTAAAACTAACATTTTTGATTTGCACCACTGAACGAGATGATTGTTCCCCCCCTGAGAAGGGCCTCTTTTTTTATCCCTCTCAAGAGCTTGAAATATTTTCAGTTGACCCGGGGATGGGGGGGGGGGGGGACCTGAAAGTTAGATACTGATGATTGAAAAAAAATAAAACAACAGTTTTATTTCATAGCGGAAATGGTGCATTAGTTCAACAAAACCTATATGGAATATTGAAATTTTTTCATTTCTAAGATGTCATGAAACACACCCGGAAAATGCTCTTTTAAAAAGAATTAAGCTGTTAACATTAAGCAAACAAAAGCGAGGACCAGCAAATAAAAAACTTGACTCGTGTTACGAGGGCTGTTGTTGCACAGATCATCTTCACAGCACTTGTATTCACAGATGGCGCCCTTGATATCTTTGCACGGAGCAGTAGCAGTGTTACATACCGCCATAGTGGTACATGTTCTGAAAAATGTCTCCACTTCACCACGTTCGGTGCTGTTTGTTTTGTAGGAAAACCTTGCCGTGACGCATCTGTCACTAGAGCCACCGCAGGTCACAGGAGAGTCAGGCGCACATTCTATGTTCTTGTACATGTTATTACAGGAGTAACACCGCAATGAATGGGCTGTCAGGTAACAAAATCAATAACGATAATAATATTAATTATTATAATAGTAATAATAGTTACAACAATAACAGTGAAAATATTAAAAATAAGAATACTATTTCAATTATAATAAGACAGGCAACTGTCAACTAAGAACATATTTCTTTATAGTCAAAGTTTTCAGAGTAGTTACATTCGTCACGATGACCTGAACGACATGCGCTTTTCCGGGGGGGGGGGGGGGAAACGCATATCACGGGATGATCAATGAAACGGCTCACAAAACTCGGAGAGTTAGCCATCGGGGTGTGGCTCCGACCAGTATTGACCTATAAAGTCTATAAAAGGTCCCTCAGATATAATTGATAAAACTAATAATAGAAAATACCTTACTTAGATGGAAACACAAATTCGCACGTTTCATCTTGATAGGGCATTTTGACAAGTGCTTATTTTTTCTCTTTGTTGACCCTAACGCGGTTCAATAATCTGCATTTTTAACCTAAGAGATCTGAGGGTCACCCTTGTTTTTCTAAATGATACTCCTCCCCGTCAGGAGCCCATGAGCTCCTGCCCGGGTAGAGCCTCTTTACAAAAGCTTTTGAACAGGAAATTTTTTTCAGCTCACTTGATAAATTTTGTCTTCCGGTAGTGATGCTTGACTGAACCATGAGCATGTGTAAAACAAGAGCCTATTTATCCCGCCAAAAATAGAGAAATGCCGTGACTGCGGAATCCATTCATGCACATCGAGGACAATCCTTGAATCCGCAAAAAAAAATCAAAAGCCACCAAATTTCCATGCTTCACGGTTGATGTTTCTAGAATTTGTCAGAAGGGTTTGGTAAAAGGGGCTCGAGTTTACTCAGTTTTTCGTGGAACCACGCTAAATACATTTATGCATCAAAAACACAATGATAAGCGTCCAGTTTAACAATATTCTATGAATGAAATGAAAAAAATTATATGAAGTGGAACAGAGCAGTATTATGTCAAAATTTGAATGCGTCAAGTCATGAATTTTAGAAATGACCAGATGACTATTGAGTGAAACTTAAAACTCCTAAATTTAACCTAAGTGAGCCATATGCATTCGCATGGCACTATCTTTTCCCCTGGTTTTATGTTTGACAAGATATCGATGGATTTGCATAACCTATATGATAACGTCACTAGAATTTATTCTTTTGTGTTGACTTAAAAAGTTGATTCAGACATTTTAAGTGATTAACTACCAAAAATAGGACTTGCTTCGTTCTTTGTATAACATCTCATTGAGACTAAGAAAGGTTTACCAAGACATACAGCGGAGAGCACAATTGACGGTTAAACAACCCAACATCATGTGACTGGTCTTGTTTTGTAGTTTTTACATTTCACCAGATTACTAGAACTGGAACCGAGTAAGCTAATTATGGCTCAGCGTATTTTTACTAATTCCCGTCCGAGGTAAAGCTGTTTAACTCCTATCCTTTCTTTTTTTGAACATTTCTTTAATGATGTTTCTAGTCCTTCATCAATAAACATTTTATATCGGCTTGACACGATATGTGACTCTAGACACGAAACACTTGGCGGGAAAAAATTGCAATGAAAATGACTTGTTCTATCTCAAGCCATCAATGGATTACAAAATTATGATAAAACTATAGCAATACCTACCGAGAGGAAGAAGAATTATGACGAAGAAAGCAAATAAACTCAAGGGTTTGAATGCCATGATGAAGTATTTCGGATCAATGAGCTTTTGGTGCTCAACAGCACTTACTAATGTCCTGCCATGAACAATATAAGATTCACGTCAGTTTTGTAAGTGATGCTGCCGAGTCACGCAAACAGTATTTTGTCATTTTATGGAAATAGACTTGAAAAAGAAAACAAATAGTTGCTGGCATATCACTTTTCTGACCACAAAGGATAGATCATTAAAACTGAAAAGTGACACTAGTGAGATTTTATCATCTTGTTGTTGGACAAAACCTCTGCAAACCTCTAAAGACAAACAATTTTCCACAGTGCACATCTGTGGTTCGGTAATTTGATCTCTGTGAGGTTGATAAATAAGATGAGATAGTCATATCGTTTATTTTGGGAGCTCATTGGCTGCCATTACTGACTTGTCGGTCCTTTGAGACAACTAAGTTTTCTACTATCAACCCGGTTGAAGGAAACTTTATCGGATTCATTCTTATCGATATGTTTAGGATATTGAACTACTTTCAGCTTTTAACTACAATTTTTACTGTTATTTTTATCTGTTATGTATAGTTCCCAGTCGCTCTGGAAATAAAGAGGGTTATCGACGTATTCTTCTTGATTTCCTGGCATATAAACATACTTTCCGTCAACGTCGACTAAGTGGGATCGATGAATAAAGGGGGTAAGTTTCTAAAGAAACTGTGCTGCTGCGTCGGTGGGAGAGTATAACAGGGCATACTTTTTCCTTAGGATAAACTCGATTATCATTTGAATTTCCGTTGAATTGAATGTACGTCAGTACAAGCTTTCTTGTCCCCTTTGTTGATTTTAAAAACTCTAAAAAAAGTTGGGTCGGAAAAATAATGCTCAAAATCTGAGCACTATGATTTTGAGCCTCACCGCAGAAAAAAATTGCATTATGTCAAAAATTAGTCTAGGTAAGAACATGTCTTCGAGGGCAATTTGGAATATATTAGCAAGGGTAAATTTTTCAGACAACAAAATTGCACGAGCCTGTAGGGCAAGTGCAATTTGCAGTCTTTGCAAAATTTACCAGTGCTTATTACACCGAATTGTAATTTGCTCTCGTGTTACAACTTTGCACTCGTGTTGTATAAGAATGCACTCGTTTTTCAGCCAATCAAAAGTGCGTGATTTTTTCCTATACAATATTATCCTCAAAATTTTGAGCATAATAATAATATCACGTTTACGTAAGGTTCACTTTTAGAGCAATTTTCAATTAATTGTGGAAAGTAATCCTAAATTGCAATGGTTTTTCTTAACTTCGCTCTTTGATTGGTCTAGAAAACTCGTGCACCTCTCCTAATCAATCAGATGCAAAACTAGAACCAATCACGACTTGATTCCCCACGTTTTCCCGCGCTTTAGGCAGTTTGTTTTTTTATTTTTAATTTGAGTTCTCACTGGCTCTTAAAGGTAGTTTCCTTTCTTCTGATTGCAGCTATTGGTTTCGGTTTTATGACACTCAATTGAAAAGCACACCTATTTTTGTTTCATTGTTGTTAATGGTTTAGCATGGTTACTGAAAGTATTCAGTAATATCCTTTCTCGAATTCGGGATTGATAGGTAAAATTAATTTTACAAGTTTACTACATTGTCGAGAGCGTAACGTTAACTTTAATGATATTATTTATAAAAGGGTTTTGTTGGTTCAAGGTTTTTTTTTTCAGTTAAGATTTTTAACAGGCTTTTCAAGTCCACCCATAAATTTTGTAATGCTTCTTAAAAATTTGTGATTTTACTTTATATAATTTGTTCGTTATATTCTTGTTTTATGACGAGAAGCGACAATCTGGCGGCATCTAAACCAAAACAATCACTTTGATTTATCATATCCAAATTATTCATAAAGTTTAGAAATTCAAGTTACTTAGAGACGTCGAATCTCTTGAGTTAAAGATAAACAATTACACATGTGGATTTAAATAAACCCACAACGAGGCCATTTAGCCGTTCCTAAATAACACAAAAAGTAAGTTGAAATGTCACAACGGGGTAGATCAATTTAACACCATTTTAATTACTGTCAACACCTGCTCTTGGACACCATTCATTTGGATTTGATATCTCAACACACAAAAGTTGACTTTTGAGGAGAAAATCGAAATCATAAATTATAGTGAGAGGTAACCTATAGCGGCAGACTTCACATCAGGTAACTGGTAGACATACGGCTGGTTGAAACACTCTGTGGCGACTTCTGAGAAGTAGAGTTGGGTTCTAAAGGCGTATCTCTTGGTGAGAAGGAAACGCCAGACGGTCTACTTTGATTTCGTTATTTAATATTTGGTGACACCGCACTGGCTGCTATTTTTTCATCATTCAAGTACATTTGGAATACGTAGTAACTGAAAGAGTTGTTCTGATGTGTGAAATCGTTTTATTACAAGTAGTATTTGTTCATTGTTAAAGAAAATTCTAAGTAGTTTTCTAACGACTGCTTTAGGGTACTTGAGTTAACTGTAGTTTGATCGCCCACGTGATTTTCGATTGCAAAATTTTTTCTGATTAAGAAAGTTTCTTTTCTGGTTTTTCTATCATCTGCTTTTTTACTAGGAAATGACCCCTAACATAAATCACACAAAATTCTACTTTTGAGGCTCATGTTCGGTTATCAACGTTAAGATCAAAATCCCTTTCTTAAAATATACTACTTTTCCAATGCAGATATAATCTCATGTAAATGTGGTGTTATGTCCAAGAGGATCGACGGGCTTGTATTGGCTATGTCTCCAATTTGCAATTGAAAACAGGAACTTGAAAGATTGTTCTCGAATATTTTAACAAAAGAAGAGATGCGGGAGCTATTGAGTTTCGCACTATGTTCTCCGACAGGAAAGAATAAGTTTAGCAACTGTTTTTTTTTCAGCGCTCCAGTGTTACCTGATTTGAATGACAGTAGCTTTATCATTGTACGTTAATGGAGTTTATTTTAGCCAAATCGTTCATTTCTCAATGAGTTACAAACCCACATGAAAAACAAAGCGCTTAAAATTATCAAGTGAATCTTTGTCGGTTTTCTGCTTTTCTCACCTCTTTACAAGTTGAATTGTTTTTTGAATTTTATTTTCTCAGAGCTTTTACGGCGAAATGAAATTTATTGTTTTCGCGGAAAACTTTCACATTCCACTGAAATCGGTTTGGCTGAGGGGAAATTATGAACTTTTACATCGCCAATGATTAACATGAGAAATTAATGAGTTAAAATGACTGATAACAATTTCAGCTGTTTGTAAATTAGAGTGCCTGACAAAACTTGACGTTGTTGCGTAATGTGTGGCATGCAAACAAAATATGCGTGTAACATTTTGTAAGTTAACTTAAATGGGTTTCATCAGTCTCTATATTTTGGCTTTGCTGTAGCTCCGGTCTAAATGTTTGAACAATTTATTTTTTGCTTTATGTCAGAGATTGCTTTCGCCTAGACTTCTGTCTTGAGGGCACTCGCCAGGCGAAGACATATCACCTATTCGCCGCTGGAAGGTGATGGCGAATTCTAATTCCAACAACACCAGCGTAGATGAAAGCTTCGACAACTCATCTGTTCCTAAGTTATCCAACGTTCTCTTAGTTTCATACATAGGAAACTGCGTACTCAATGTCTTTTTATCATTTACGGCGACTTTTGGAAACATCGTGATAGCAATTTCTCTTCGAAAGATATCTTCGCTTCACGCTCCGTCTAAAGCATTGTACTTTGGTCTAGCTCTCTCCGATCTCGGCGTTGGTGTGATTGGTCATCCACTTTATTTGGGTTATCTTTTAACTGAGATGAGTTCGAATGGTCAATCAAAACAAGACGGGGTAATCCACGCTACTCATAACATTTTGTCTGTTTTGCTTTGTGCAATTTCATTGCTAACCATGACAGCCATAAGTATGGACCGCCTTCTAGCACTGCGCTTAAAATTCAGATACCGAGAAACAGTAACACTTCGACGGGTAACTATGGCTTTGATATTTTCATATATTTTAAGCGCAACTATGTCAACAGCGTACTTATGGAATTACCCTCTGTACCTAGGGGCAACTTACGGAGGGATTTTTGTGTGCGCCCTTATTTCCTCTGTGTGCTGTATTTTGGTGTATGTATCCATTCGGAAGCAGCGAACAAGGCAAGTCTTTCACTACACTGCTTCCAGGTTGCCTTCATATATCCTTAAAAGAAACGCAGACGACAGCTCGTTCAATATGTTGACATATCGGAAGTCGTTCGTTAGCGCGCTGTATGTATATGCCTCTCTGTGTGTCTGTTATCTCCCTTACGTTTGTTTGAAAATCATCGGCCGATTCAGTGGATGGAACGATGATGTTTCAGCGGCGTTTTATTGGTGCGGGACTTTGGTTTTGTTCAAATCTTCTTTAAATCCTCTTCTATATTGTTGGAGAATTCAAGGCATTAGACAAGCCGCAAAAGAGACCGTCAGAAGACTGATATTTTGTTTCAAATGATTTTCAAGAGTAGGCATAACCGTCACAATTCCCTAAAATGTGATTAGTGCATTGGCTGCTTTATTCTTCACTTATCATTCTGTTCAGTTGTAATCGGAGAGTGCAATCGCACAGTTGGCTGTAATCGCACACCTGTAATCAGGCAGTTGAAGCAGCCAATCATACTATGTCCACTCAGCTAAATCCACCAGTCGCAGAATTGATCTCAATAACCATAGCAACAACCACTTATCCTAAAAAAAAAAAAACACTCGGGAATTTCCAACATAGAGGAATTTTTTACTTTACCTATTGTTTCTACCGGAGG
Organism: Pocillopora verrucosa; assembly: GCF_036669915.1. Taxonomy (NCBI): domain Eukaryota; kingdom Metazoa; phylum Cnidaria; class Anthozoa; order Scleractinia; family Pocilloporidae; genus Pocillopora; species Pocillopora verrucosa. The sequence continues at coordinate 12,930,956 of NC_089319.1, read as the reverse complement.
TATTCGCCTTAAACGAATCAGTTTTTTCGGAAATTTTAACGGTTATGATTAATTGGTAACAGGACTTCGATCGTCCAATTGTTTCTGTAACAATGCTCGTGATTACCAAGTCGGACTCCCGCTTTGCAGTCGTTCGATTTTGTTAGTCACTCAGGTGACTACAGACCGAATTAGACTCCACTCGGTCTTATTACCATTATTTATTACACCCATTTTGAAATCACTGGTGGTCCCTGTAATCTGATTGGCTCTAATTGGTGCAATTTATTCACGAATCGCACCATTTTTACTTTAAATTCCATCTTTTTCCCAGCCAATGAGGAGGCTCGGCACTAAAAACAAAATAACCAATCAGATTTCAAGGCTTGTTTAAAGTAACCACTTAAATTGCAGGAAAATGAAAGACAAAAAGTATCATGTGGCAAATTTTGCAAATTTTGTTTCCAAAACTCTTGTTTATTCCCCCCAAAAATGAATGAATTTAATTTCAAACCGGCTAAGTGCTACATCAATGAAATATTTGAACTGACCAAGTCCTGTATTTGGGCGATTTCAAAATGGATGTAATAAAGTGGTAATTGAACTGAGTGGAGTGCAATTTTGGTCTGATTGTGATTTCAAATCGAACTCGCGCTGCGCACTTGTTCGATTTTTAAATCACGCGTATGATTTCAGCCCAAACTGCACTCCATTCAGTTTCAATTACCATTATAAACCTACCGATTAACTTGTCTCCATGCGCAAGGTTTATTGAGAATTTGAAATCGCGAAATGGTCTCGAAATTTAGGAAAACTAACTATAGATCGCCAAGGAATAACTCAACTAAGCTGTTTCAGTTTTTTCTTACGTGTGTCAAGTCTATTTATAGCTTTTTTCGTGGTTTGGTAATACAATAAAACGCTGCAAAAGTTACCTCAAGGCAGCAAGAGATTGAAATGGCGTGCTTTAGCATTAAATATATTAATGTGGTATATTAAAGTGATAAAATACCTACAATGCCTCTTTTTTGTGATCAATGAGAACGAATCAGCGTTGATAATTGGCTCAAAACTGAACCCTCCTGTGACGACTAGTGATACAAATTGGTCTCTTAAGGAGCGATGCAAAACTGATGATATGTCCACAGTTTCTTCCGGAGTTCCCCCGTGATCTTGCTTTTCCTGCCAAGATCCTTCAGGGAGTTCGAGAAGAAAAGTTACAACTCAAAGACCCTTGGATTTTTTCTCAAACAAACTATCATTTGAACTAGAGATTTCCTCATGTTTTCCATCGCTTATTTCATCTTTTCAGAGAGCAACAGCTCGGTAAAAAATAATTTCCATCTCCGCTGACAACGACTTCTCTCCTTTGGGGAGGTAGTATTTTCAAACGTCGTAATTTGTTTGTCAAGTACGTCAATAAGTATGAAAACAGGCTGCACAAATATAAATATAACTGGAAAGACTTAAATGAGTTATTTCCTAACGATTTATGGCTAATTTTGTAATATTTCGAGACCATTACGCGATGACGATTTCACAATAGACATTACGCAAGTAGAGAAGTTTTTTGGTATTTTTATAACACATTTTGTGGTAATTCTAATAAAAACTTAAACTTCCCTCGTAACAAAATTATCTTTATCCATGTATGATGAAACTGCGGCGAGAGAGCCATCATGTCGCCAAAATCGCTTTTTTGAACGTCCAAACAACCTCTCGCCATACTTTCCTTTATAGCGAGTTAAAATGTTTGCCCCGTGGCGATCCCAGAAATCTGTGCGGAAACGCAAGGATCCGATTACTAGCAACTTCCGGTGAAATGTTTCAATAACTATCTTGCGGCAACACCTCTTCTGCTCTTCTGTAAGGTGACTAAAGGTGTAAACAACTCGAACTTCTCATCTTCCGCACTGAAATTTAAAATCAGTTGACTTAAATGAACGGCAGGTAGTTCCTTCGGGGGCGTTACCTTGGGTACACCCTTTCTTCCCGATCTTTACTACAAAAGTATGAAATTTTAGGTAGAAAGTCGTTTTGGAAATAATAAACAAACCCAAGATAAATACTTAGTATTTGGAACTGTTTCACACGATAGCTTCCCTCTCGTCCGGGTAGTTGGCAAGATCCAAGTTCAAAAATATTTGTCTCGTATGTCAAATTTCGATTCAAGTTTGCTGTTTCTTAAAAACTCCTATCAAAATATACATTAAGTGAGCACACTTACACCAATCCCTACGCAATAAGTCCCGAACTTTAACCAGTAGTTTTGAATGTGTTTTAATAGGGCCTCTATATTTAATGGCGTGTAAACCATTCATTACCACAAATGGTGTCAAGCGATGAAAAGTGGGCAGATTTATCGATAACAACACACATTATTTTACATTAAGTTTTGCGTCTGCCCCAACATCTGCCTTAAACTAGTAAACAATTAAAAAGTTTCAGCACTATAAAACAAAGAAAATCAAATATATTTCAAGAATGATGATGTCCAACTCAAACCGCCGAAACTTTTAAAAAAATTGTAGCAAACCCTTTCTCCTTGCCTGACCCATCAAAAATTAATTATCCAAGTTACAAAGGTCAAATTCCATAATCTCACTGTACACAAGGCAATTTACATAATATAGTAACTTTCACCGGCATCATGATCTTGACCTGAACGTCATCACCCTACAATAGTCTAACTAAGTCAATCAAAACCGTGAACCGTGTTGATTAAATTACAAAACAGTTAAGTTTCCATGTAAATCTCTTCAAACACCTCAAAGTGATATTTCCAAGCAAATGTTGCATGTATCTGCCACTGGTATAAACTTAAACTTTGGCAATTTTTTGAGAAGAAACGTTCCACAGTCATACAATTACAAATCAGTGTTAGTTGTCTTAATGAGGGTATTTCCATCTCAGAATGCTGCCGTCCGTTCCTATGGAGACAATCCACTTGTTGTTTGGACATATTTTCACCCTTGTGATCCCCCCTCCGTGGCCTTTGCCAACATGAGTCTCTTGGCCTTCATTGTACTTCCACACCTACAAATTAAGATCAAAATAGGTCAAGGGTCATAAAGAAAGTCAGGTGAGTGAGCAAGTAGGAATGAAAAATAAGAAGAAATGAAAAGTGTATAGACGCAACTGTGACCTAAAGAAAATATATTTCAAGTCTAAATCTCGGTAATACGTTTGCACCGGAGTAGTGAATTACTGCATGAAGTTCTTCATAAATCTTAGTTTATACAAAGAAAAGTCATCTCTAAAGATTGCACACACTAGCTCGCAAAAGAATGTTTGAGTTATGGACGCTTAAAGTTTTTCACTCTACAACTTTTAAAATATTCACATTGTTTAACATTAAGAAGATACATACAAAGATTTGATTGGTCAATTTTTCACCTAAGCGTATCCTTCATAAACAAAGACAAACATGTAAGTGTTGTACACCCCCCGTGTACACCCACCGAGCTAACACCTATTTTGTAATTCGTGAATCAATTTTAAGTATTTAAAGCATTGTAAAGTTGTTTCTTCATCTTATCTTCAGATTTTTGTACCATAGCCATTGCTTATTTTCTTAACCTTCCACCAATAGATTGTACTAGTACGCTAAGATGCCAAACAATGACAGGTTATGCGTGTACATACCACAACTTCTTTGTCGGCGCCACCAGTAACAAAGTGTGTCCCGTCGAAGGATATATCCATACCATCAATAGATCCCCGTTTGGACCCTTCTAGTTCTCGAATTTGCCCTCCGTCGTATGTTTCCCAGTAAACAATCTGTTGGCAATACGAAATTAAACCCTTTAACTCCCAAGATCTGATTGTTAGTTCTCCCCTCTTGCTGCTACACATTTCCTTTTAAATTGGTTACGAGAATTTGGTGCTAGATCAAGATAACAACTTCAACCTGATAAGTTTGAGTATTCTGATTACCTGTTTGCTAAACAATATATGGATATAATAAGGAGAAGTTACATGATAATCACTTCCGGGAGTTAAAGTGTTAAAGAGTCACGAGTTTGCTATACATGCGGACGAGTTTTTGTCCTACAAAGCGTGGAACATAGAAGGCCGAAAGTCTGATGTCCAATCCCTCTCGGGATTCCCAGATATTTCCTTGTCCTACGCTCGTAATAAACACGAAACAATTTCCTTCAAAATGATCTGCTTTACAGTCAAGAGTTGTTTGACTGTACTCAAAACGATAGTTTAAGATCGGCTCAACTGTCAGTTTCCACATATACAAAGTAAATTGCCTGAATTTTTTTCAGGTCTTATTTTCAACTATTAGTTCAGTTGTGTTCATAGCTTATATTCGTTTCTTCAGCGCAGTGCACATATTCGAGTTTTATACATTTACAATCATTAAGTTGTGTAGGTTAGACGTAACCTACATTTAACTAAACCCTTCTTTTCTCAAAGTTCTGCCTTAAGCTTTCTGGTCTCTTCATTTAGTGGTGATGACTCATTCGGTCGCTTACCTTCCGGTCCGTACCAGCCGTGATGATCTGACTCTCTGGTGGATTGTAGCAGATTGCCTTGAACATGGTGTTAGCAAACACGATTGTGTACCTTACCATTTGCCTAGAACAATCCAAGATAAAAGTTAATAACATACCGTGGCGGTCATGGGTTTGGATCGTTCTTAAAGACCAAACAGGCGATGCAAGCACCAATCTCATCTTCGCATCCCTGTAATAAGACGGCTGCGAAGAGACCGTGCAGGCACATACAAAAGCTGGTCGAATGTCTTTTATCCCTGTGCTTTGACATATTCTTATGTCCAAGCCATTCTTACGACGAAATAAGACCTGTTTTGCTTGAGGTTGTTTTTGTTTTTATGTTCGTCCTGCTAGCTAGTGAAAATTAGGCTTCAGAGTTTTTTTCATTCACCGCACGTAAACAGTTAAAAAGAATCATTGACAAAGGTTAGGTTTCAGAAAAAAGGAGGTAAATAGATAATGTACTTACTCCAAATCCCAAACAATACACGTGCCGTCCTTGCTAGCTGAGACGCACTGGAAAAAAGAAGAAAAATTAAGGTTGATAAGGTAATAAAACAGATGGGGGAGTCGGTCTCTTTGGGGTCTACAAGAAAAGAGAGTATACCGTTAGATCTGCAAATCTCCAGGGCGGTTTTACCGAGTCGAAATTTATCCATAGTCGACCAGAGTTCATTTGTGTGCGCTGAACATATGCCTCGTACTTTTCTCTTGTGGAAAAGTTATTAGCACAGACTGTAAACAGAATCTATTGTTGGGGAGTGATTAAATATGAGATTGTCTAGGTACGAGAGTTTACAGTACAAATATTTACCTCCAGATCGTTGCGCCGAACTTTGATGGAAGTAACAGCACCTTAGAAAAACACTATAAGTTAACTGCAGTAAAATTAAAATTGTTAAGCTGATATCTGCATAAGCTAAGGAACGGGCTATGTTTTGTGCGCTCAATAAAAATAAATACGACAGAACCGCGAACTCGTCCCAAGGCTCTTGTAGCTTTGCTGATCGTTTTCTCGGCTCCACCGCACCGGACAGCGCTTCAAAGCTTTCAAAAACCTGCCAACTACGTTGGCTAACACTTGCATGAAATCTAATAAATTGTTTCCCATAATCTCCAGCTCAAGTTACGACACCTCTGTGTACTTAGCTAAAAAACGAAACGCGTGGAAAAAAAAGGAGAGGAGCCTAAAATTTCAGTCCGAACGCGTCTTGAAAAAATTAAGAAACTACGCTTGTGCTAAAAGTACACACTCTACAAGTGGAAAAAATGCGCAAAATAACGTCTTATTGCTTTCCTAGCTACATTCTCCACTTGTTAATCGAGAAAAATACCAAGAAAACATACAGTCATTTGTAAATTCATTTTAGGCCAGATAGCGACTATCACTGGTTTTCAATGCTACCTTTATGCTTTTCCTTCATGGCTCCTTTGAGTTTCCAAGTGCGGCCACCAACAGTCCAGACACGAACTTCACCTTCCCCTCCCCCACTAATGATATGTTTCTTATCATTAGTGGTGGCTACAGCCGTGACGCCAATCTGATGAGCGTTGTCTATTGCATAAAGCAAGCGGCCACTCTCTGGTGTGAATGTGCGGATTTTTCCGTCGTCCCAACCTGGATAATAACGGAGGTAGCGTTACACATTGGGAAGAATAATGTCAAAGTGGTATGACCTCAGTGACCGAATCCTCTCCCCACCACTCTTTACCAAGGTGGAGAGGTGGCAGGTGTCCAACTGGGGTTAACCATTTAACTCCCAGAAGTGATTAACCGATAATTTATCCCTGTAATATCCAGACATTATCCAGGAGACATGCAAGCACTGAGAATTCTCAAACTTATCAGGTAGAAATTGTTTTTCTGATCCAACACAAATTCTTGATACTAATTCGTTAGGAAATGTGTAATAGCTGGAGGGGAGAATTAACAACCAGATCTTGGGAGTTAAAGGGTTTGACATGTCTAAATTATGTTGATCAACCCGTGAAACAGAAAGGGGGAATTCTTGGACGTCTATGACATGCAAACGGAACCTGGCGTAATTCCCAAAAAATTCCCCTTTCCATCGAAACAAGAAAAAACGTCCTTTATTACCACTAATGTATACTATTCGGGAGAAAAAAAATCAATCAAGAGAGTTTGTAATGACCTCTCTATGGATGCTTGTCGATTTGGTTAAGGTGCAAACCACAGATTGAGACTTTACAAAAATTGTTGTGGAAGAAACTACAACATTTCCTGTCCTCGTGAGGAGTTTTTTTTTCTTGTTGCGCACAAGGAAATAAAATTTGATGTGGTATTAATTTGGAGGTGGGTATTGACCACAAAGAAATTTAAATTACATATACTGAAACCAGATTCAGCACTAGGTGTTCTATACCTGAGATGTTTCAGAACTTTCACTTCTAGTAATTAAAGAGTTTGAATCCTCACCGCTTATGATACTTGTTCCACAGCGCATCAGTTCGATAGCATTGCAAGTCATGTTAGGTACGGTGATGCGCACAATCTCTTGGTTTGTCTTTGTGGACCAAATTCGGATTTCACTTTTAGCACAGGTAAGAAACAAGTCTGAACTGTCACTGAAAATCAAATTCATACATCAATTCAATCTGTAATCTGTGTTAAAAATGCTATGAGACGAATTTGGAACTCTACAAAAATTAGCGGACTGCCTTTTATGTACATCGTAGCTAAAAAATGTAAAGTTTCTTGTGAGATTATTTTCTCCATCGCTCAGCTTGAATTTTCACTCGACTTTTAATTTTATTTCTTATGAAGTAGGTAGTAGTCATGCTAAAGTGTTTCAGACACTTCAATAAAGTTCTAATCTTGACTTATCTTTTGAGCAAAAAGGTAAGACACAAAGTACTGAGAAACACAAGCTTAATGGCAACTTTTATACTGATGATCAAAGAGTCCCTGGGAGAAAAACTGTTAGATGCAAATTCAGCTAAAAGCAAAGTTAATTTAAACTTCTCAGATTGGACATGTGTTCTACAGAACTTGTAGTTTAACATTGATAGCCATCACTAGGAATGGGAAACGTGGCACAAAGTTTGCAACTCTTTTTGTCATCAACAGTGCAAAAATAAATCATTATGCTAACCATACATAAGGATAGGGCTATATGTTACTTTCTCAAACATTAAATCTGCTTACTGAGGGAATATGATGTCAGTGACAGGGGAGTAGTGGCAAGTCTTTATCCTGTCAAACTCTTTTGCACCAAATGTACTGTAGCTGAACAGATAAATCTGGGAGTTTTTTGTGCCTACAAAGAACTGAAGAAGAAATGTGGTCTTTGAGTATTAAGCTGAAAAATACCTAAAGATCAAGTACAACTTAGAGGTTGTATTGTGCATAATGTCTTAAAAGGTGGACATGTAAGTATAAAATTTAAGTTTCAAGTATTATATAGATCAAAAGAGCATCACCAAAGCTAACAGAAATTTTAATATTGGAAAGATTAGTTTTAATTCTGTCCTACAATAACATATGGACACTGAAGTTCAACCAACTGTTTTTCACAAATTGTGTTTTATACTACTGCTGAACCAACATTGTGGTAAAAAAGTAAAAATATATCAAAATTAATCAAATTCTCATCACAACTCAGAACACTTCAACAGCTAATACAATACAAATCTGTAAAACATGGGAAAGGTGCACATTTTTGTATTTAGACCAATCCCACTTTTTTCTGATGATCTGCCCTCATCCCTGTGTTATTTGTTTTTACTTATCTCCAGCCTTTCTCAGCTTTAACTAACTTGATTCAATCACCAGAAAGACTTGGGCTACCATGATATTTGGCAGGGAAAGATGTTTCCAAATTTCATCCGTGAAAACAATGCTATTAATGACCTCACTCTACCGAAACAATTTTGTTGGCAATCACAAAACTGATTGATTGCATGTAATCACAAAAAAGTGCTTGTGAGTGCAATACAAAAAATTATGTTCTATCCTAAAGTTTGGCCATTTTCACAGTGCATAAGAGTTGACTTAAAAATTTTTCAATAATTCTGGGTTTTGAACACACCTGATGTCCTTGGCCTCTCAATGCTATTGAGGTTATCCCACCATCCACAGTGACAGATCTAAATCAAACAACACGGTCCATTATAAGAAAGCAGGTAATAAAATGGTTTGAAAGATAGAACATAGGTAAACTTGGATGACTATGTATGCTAACTTTCCAGTGATTATATTGGTAAATTTGAGTGGTTTCCAGTGTGAACCCCACTACATTCACACCATGGCTGGTGGTAGAATATTGTGTCCATGACAACCTTAGAGCAAAGTTTTCCTAGTAAATGGGAACAAACTTATCTCTACTGTAAATGTTTTGAACCTGGGGTAACATGTGATTGTGTGGTGTGATCATCTGGGTGAGGGTAGTGAGTAGTAACCCGAGTGAAACTTATTATCTGGGTCTACTCTGGAATCTCAACTCTGGATGATCAGACTATATGGTCACACTGTTATACAAAGAACTTTTAGCCAAATCTAGCCACCAACTGTTTCTTTGCATGAGTAACTAACGAAGTAAGTTAGCTGCTTATTCACTCAAAAAACTGCCATAAATTCAAAGAAGGGTTCCACGTAATAGTATTCTTTAACAAACTGACTGACTGATGACAAATGGACAGGATGATGGATTAAATAATTTGATGGAAAAAAGTTATTATTATAAGAATGCGCTTACTGAGTTTTCTTGATTATTCTTTTATCATCTTTTTCAACAACTTTGAGGATGGCAACTGTCCCATCTCCTGATCCAACCAGAATTTCACCTTTCCGTGGAATGCGAATAGCAAGCACTCCAAGACTGAGACGTTCACTGGCCAATGGCCCATAGGTAGTCATAAGTTTAGTTGTCATATTGATCTGCAATATTTGACAGCACATGCAAATAAGGAAATGAATTAGAACCTCAAGGCTAAGCATAAATTATCCAAATTAAAAAGTTTTTAAATTTCATTTGAGGATTTGAAGACATTTGTATGAAAAAAATGAAGTTTAAGGGGGAAGGGTACATAAAACCCTTTTTGGTAAATGTTCAGATAAAAGGGTTTTGCGAACTTGAAGATGGCTTTGTTTCATCATTAGTTCAAATGGTAGAAATATACACCCTGCTCTTTTATGCAGTTAAATCCCTATTTTGCCAGGTTAAACTTTCATCAGCTTCAATATGCAAATTTTTGTCTACCTCTAAAACGTCTCCTGTGGTAGTTCCACAATAGAAGTGGCTGTCATTTTCAGTCATCTGTAAAAAATCAAAATTATGTCACTGATTACATTCATAGTTACAAACATTTGGCATCACTTAAAATGTATCTTTTGGTTATTATAAAAAGACCACACATAAAAAAAAATAAAGAAAACAATTTCCATGCAAAGCATTCTGGAGACAGTACCTTTGGGAGAAAAGCAAACAAACAAATGAACAATTTTTTCTCTAAGCTACAGCTGCAATGTCTTGCTAAAGGAAACGATCACTGAGTGACAGTAATATATCCTGTTAATGAAAACATCACAATGCTGCTGAAGCAACATATCCCTGTGTGGAAATAACATATTTCTCAGTGCAAACCATTATTAACTTGAAGCTCAACTCAGCAAAGAACTCTCTTCATTGTCATTGAAAAGTCATCTGATTCCGAGAAATTTGCAACTTACTTCAAAGTGAATTATGACTCAAGAAGAGTACAAATTCTAGTTCCACTTTTCATTCTCACATTCAAGGCATAAAATGTGCATGCACTCATTTCACTAACTAATGTTTAAGAGTATTCTAATAAAAAATTAGCATTAAATAATCATCATATTGTAGAGTTAAAATTAATGAATTTAGGCCAGACTGCTCCAAACACAACATGCTTTTATCTACAGGAAAACAGTTAGCATCACTCACCTGAATACATTTAACTATTCGTTTTAACTGTCCCATACCAACTTCAGTTGGACGGATCTTACGGTTTTCAACATCCAGTTCCCAAACTCTCAAGGTATTACTGGAAATGTAATAAGAAAAAGTCTTGTGAAATAAACAAAGGCTTACATCCTTGTATTTACAGTCCAACTTGCATTAAGCAGTCACCCAAGGGGAATGACACAGTGACCGCTTAATAAAGGTTCCACAGAATAGGGTTTTTTAAAAAAAAAAAAATGAAATGCAAAAAATGCCATTTTATGCCATAATTGATCAATCAATGTACAAAAACTCACTCAAAAATACATCTACAGCATTGATTTTGAGAGATAAACATGGATGTAAGATACTTAAAAGCTTGTTCTTGATTTATTTGAGTGGTTCCATGTTAGGTGACCATTCAATAAAAGTGGGAGATAATAGAAAGAGACTGTTGGGACTTGTCAGTTAAGGGTGACCATGACTGCTTACTAGAGGTGACCGCCTAATAGAAGTGAAAACTTCAATGTTTTAGGGAAAATAAATTTGGGACTACCACAACTGACCCCTTAATACAGGATGACCACTCAATAGGGGGCCGCTTAATACAGGTTCAACTGTATTTTGTCAATTTACTGTTATACAAATTATTTACTTTCAGATCCAGTTCAGTCACTTTCACCTTTTAGCCCATTGGGGTGTCTACAATCTAGAGTGTCTACAATCGAATTTCTTCTAGTGATATCACCCCTAAATCACACATTAAGGTCATGAGAATAAAAGATATGATCACCAACTTAAAGAAGCCCTTGAATGATAATCAAATTCTCCTTGTCAGCACTTTAGAAAATGTATGGCAAATAGTATTGAGTATATGTATACTGATGTTAGGATGGTTAATAGCTTTTGGCCATAGTTAACACTATTGTCTTCTTTCAAATTCTCAGCCCTGCAGTGTTCCAACATATAACCATCAAATCATAAAAACTTTAAAGATTTCAGGAGCATCAGCAGTACTTACTCTCCACCAGTGACAAATATCTCATCACTCAAGTTAGCATAAGCTACTGCAAATGTAGTCCCTGCACTTGGAGCACCTGCCACACTTCCACAAATAGCTGAACCACTCTTGACATCCCACACAACAATTCTGTGAGCAAAAGAAGAAAAAAATTTGGAAAAGAAATATGTTTTAATGGTCAAGGCTTTATTCTGATTAGAGCATTATTTTAGCACTGTTCCAACATGACATATCACATAGAGAATGTGAAAAATAGTATAAACAGTGTTTATCGTAACCTTTTGACCCTTGGAGTGACTACCATCTGATTTCTCCCAACAGTATTTCCTCTAAATTACTGGTGAGATCACGAGAATATTATAAGGAAATGATCACCAACTAAAGAGGCTCCTGACTTTGGGAAAAATTTTCTTTGTCAGCACCTTAGGAAATGTATGACAAACTGTATGGAGAATATGTATACTAATGTCTCAGATACATCATGGGAGATTATTTAAATAATTTGAATCTAAAAATCACTCCATTTAATGTATAAAAATAGATTACATAAAGTATCTTGTATTGAATTTCTCTGGTTCTGACAAGCGTTTGGAAGGAAATCACAAAAAGCTTCTACTCAGTCAATTTGAGAGCTGTCTTTTTTGTCACCTCAGTTATTTTGTTTAATGGCTGTTGTTGGTATTAATGATATAATGTTTTGGTACAAAGATTTTTCTGATCCAAACAGTATGTAATACACTTGTTTATCCTGACTTTCAACTCCTGTTCTTTGGTAGCTCAAGCTCTTCATTACTAATTTTATCAGGGGTCAAAGGCCTTTAAAAGAAAGCAGTAAACCTTTGCTAAACTGAGATCCTTCTAACTGTCTCAGATGTAGCTTGTACTCTCCTTCCTGTATAGTTTAGCTCATTTTAGTCTGAAAGCCTTGCATTTCTTTCAGGGGTTTAAGCTTAGGAGCCTCAGTCAAAAGGTACCCAGAGTAGCTAACTATTATCATAATTACTGAAAAATATCTGTAAATACTCATCATTTCTTGAAAATAATGGGATGAAGAGGGCATTAAATTTACAAAAATATGTGCAAAAGAGAGTATTACTACTCCAATACAGAAAAATTCCCATCGTTGAGTGTACTTGCAATTAGGCGATGAAAGCTATGACAAAGATAAGGGGTTATGTGCTACAATTGTTTGGTCTCAGTCTCACATTTTCAAACGAGAGTCTCCCAAATTTTATAAATGGCCTTTCCTCACACTTAGAGTGTCGTTATCACTAGGAAAAAAGTAGATGCTGTAACTGAATTTCAACCTTGGTTCAATCAAATTTTCCCTCGCGCTTTAGGTATAAGGATGTAATTAGTAATCAGTTCGAAACAAACTAGAGAAAACATTAAACCAAAGATAAAATTCAATCACATAGAGAATCTACTTTTATAGACTTACGATCCATCGTCTTGGCCACCAAGGGACACCAGATATTTGTCATTTGGAGAAAAAGCCAGCGCTTCTACTTTGACTTTATGCAGTGGATCCAGGGTATGTTTAATGGATCTCTTCTCAAAATCCCAAAGAATAACATCGGCCTGAAATCCCATGTGAGTCTTTTCACCCGATGCAAGGTATTTTCCACTTTTGGAGACTGCCAGACAAGAAACAGCCAGGCATCTTTCTTTGTGTCCTGACAACAGCTTCTGACGCATCTTTGGATCTTCTGGGGTAGTCCTACTTTTGGTTCCCCCTTTGGTTCCTGATCCTCTCCCACCAGAAGCTGGTTTTTTGTCCTCTTTAATTTCCTCGACGACGATTGTGTTGCCAAGAGGATAGATAAGATGTTCTCTGTCACTGTTAACCAGCAAACCTCCTGGAACCTCACCTACAAAAACATGCGAATGAAATTTAAATGAAATTTTAGCAGCGTCTAAATGACAGTTCAGGATGAAAGATCGCTGAAAATTACAAAGCGCTATCACAGTTGTGGTGAAGCTAAATATCATACAGTTTCGCGTACCTGCAAAACCAATGATTGCATGAAGGTCGAGAGGTTCTATATCACCCATGTCGACTTGTTATTAGGTGCACAAATACAACAAAAACAGTACAGAAACCGTACAACCAACACACTTTTATGTTCTCTTGATTTTAGTTTTAGTCTGGCGCGCGTTGCTACTGGAAACAGCGCATACAAAATAATAACTGCCGCTGTGCAACGAATACCGATACCGTTATCGTTCCCAGTTTGAACGCGGCTGTGACAAAGAAATCGAAGTAGTGTACCTTACTTTTTCTTCTTCCTTTTGATGTTTCCATTGGAGATATCTTCTTGAATTTATAAGCTTCTTGAATTTATAAGCTTAGCACCTCTGGATGTTTGACCAAACAAACTGATTAAAAATCCTGTCTAACGGACAGCGGTAATTGCTAAAAAACAAATAACGAATGGCATGGACGTCGGGAAATGGATCTTCTGAGTGCCAGAAACAATACACTTGGAAGCAATCGGATATGCGATTATCGGGTTGGTTTTATAAGTTTATCTTTATTCTATGGGCCAAGTCTCCACGGGAGTCATCGCCATATTTGAAATGAGACCGAATGGGATGCGAAAGGAATTAGCCAAAGTATCTGCGAATAATTTTTGAGGGAGGAGATTTAGCATGTTATTTTTATGAAAATTCTCTAATGCAATTTTCATTGTCAGAACTTACAAAACGAAACCCTCTTTTTCCCGCTCATTTGTGTCACCTCACATTTGTAGTAGGGGATCAGTTTAATCAGAGCTGAAAAGCTGTGTTTGAAAAAGAAGACAAAAGTTGACAAGAGAAAGCTTTATAAGGTCTCTATTTTGTTAACACACCGGATGACACTTAACATCTATTAGTTAGCACACAGAAGAAAGGGAAACAGAAGAAAAATAGAGACAGGGCAATGTCTTCTGTGTGAGGCAACTTTTATCTGTAAGAGCCAGACTTCACCGATAAGAAATAAATCAGTAAAATGTAACAAGTACTAGATGATTTTAGCCCAATGTAATACAGTGGAAAATCATCAGGATTTTAAATCCATTCTTTCCTCTCGAGTTATCAAATTGGCACAAAATAACAGTAAAACAGATGACAGTTTATTTTACTGAAAGACAGACGTCATGAGATGTTCTTGCATCACAAGGCAATATTCCTTTATGGCCTAAATACCATTTAAATTAATTTTTCCCTGTACACACGGCCGATCAGTTTTCGCATTACAATAATTGTCAGGAAAAAATAGCTTCGACAATTACAGTTGTTTAATATTTCAGCGTATCAGAATTCAGGCCGAATGAGTAACTGAAAGCTTTCAATTTTCATTAGAAACACAATTGTTTTTCTAGTCACGTAGCGCTTTGCAGTGTTCTCCTAAACACGAAGAATGTTTCTAATGTTTTGCAAAATCGAACAGAAAGCAAATACACCAAAAAGTACAACCCCTTACCAGTAGAGCTTTTTTTTTCCCTGTTTTTCCTGTTTTGAAATATTTTTGCGGGGTAACAAAGAGTTCATTTCAGTCGTCGTGTACTTACCAAAGAACAGTTGTAAGTTGACAAAGCCGGGAGTGGAGTCGGTTTGGGAGGGCTGCGGAAAAACTTGAAGGACAGGCCGGTAGCAGTGCATGGCGGTTTACGGGAGAAGGGCATGACGAGGATATACTTTTGCCTTCGTGCAGGAGTTCGACACTGCTGATCTTAAATGAAATTCATCCATTCCTGACTCCACTCCTTACACAATGTCTTTTGGAGTAACTTAAAGGTTAACAACAAGGATTTAAGTTATTAATAAGCATCCACATCGCTGCACGAACCTGCCTGATTTGCCAACAATACAAAATCGGGTTTAACGAAGAGTTCACGAAAAGTAATGTGAACGCAAAATTACCCAATGACAGTAGAATCAGTGGGGATGAGTCATTCTTGACATACAGAATGGCCACACAGGTTATGGGTATATAACACAACATAAGAACGACATAAACATAGCGCATTGCAGCAACGGACTTCTTGTACTTATTAATAGACAGGTAGCTTTCCTCTCTGTGTAGATAAAACTGGTTGAACTGGTTGAAAACCTGCCTTTCTTGTCGGCGAAGCATGCGTTGAATTTTGAAGTGCGTAAAAGTTGGTACCACTATAAAAAGTGAGAACGATGAAACAGAAAGAACTATTGTGATCTTTCCTGCCAGTAAGCGTGCAATTGGGAAGATTAAGCTGGTTATCCACAGAGACAACACGGTGATGTTTGCCTTTTTTATTGTGACGACTGAACGATAGCGGGCACGAAGGTGTAAAGCCAGAAATCTGTCAATGCTTATTGTAATCATCGTGAAAAACGAGACTGCTACGAAGTAATCACTTAGAAGAGGGTAGACAATCCAGGAAGTACATCGAATCCACGAGTTTCCTACTACACCAGAGAGGCAATATGCAATGTATACGGGTTGAACAAATAAACCGACAAAAAGATCGGATAAAGCCAAACTTCGAAGGAGTGCTTTAGACGGCGAGTGGAGAGCTCGGGTTTTTACAAGGGCTGTTAAAACTAGAGCGTTTCCTATGGAAGCTGTTAGTGAAAAGACCGCGTTGAAAGCTGCTGTGACAATGTAGGTGTAGTAGAGATAGGGTGGTACTTGAAGAAGAAGCGATGGATCGTAATTGCAGGGGAACAATGTTTCATTTTGGTCTGATAAATTATTGGCCATCGTAGATGAACTGAAAGTCCAGAAAGCCTTTAGTTTGAGGGAAGGTGGGCAAGAAATATGTTCTGTGACCCAAGAGAACAACACTTCACACCTTCACGTCATTTCAATGCCTTATGGGAAGATGTGCCCACGGTAAATGATTTCCGTTTTTAGTCAGTAAATCAAATTATTTAAAGATGAAACAGAGAAAAATTACCATAAACTAAACAAATAGACTTGTCGGAAGCGCTTTACTTTTCGAAATCTGACGACTGATCATTGTCAAACATAGAAAACAAACAACAATTGATGGAGATGATCATCTCGATGCGGGTTAGATTCTTTACAGCCTTGTTAGTTCCAGATAAAATTTCTGATGATAAGATCCTTCTGTTAATTTTTTGAATGATATTTGCTGGACTGTACAATTTGTTTTGAAAGTTGTCCTCCATAACAGCCTTAAAAAAGCCAGATGTAGGAAGTAGTTTCTCAGAAAGATTTGGTAAATGTGTAATCGAGGTCTCAGGATTTCCTAGTTCAGCAGCATAGCTTTTATGCCTCTTTATATTTAAGCAGTAATGATTCAAAATTAAAGCAGAATAGTAATTTAATGGTTCATTTTAAAATTAAAATGCTTTTAAGTCAAAATGGATTTTATT
This sequence comes from Pocillopora verrucosa, assembly GCF_036669915.1. Lineage (NCBI taxonomy): Eukaryota > Metazoa > Cnidaria > Anthozoa > Scleractinia > Pocilloporidae > Pocillopora > Pocillopora verrucosa. The sequence goes on along the minus strand of NC_089319.1, from coordinate 12,914,166 downwards.
CGAATGTCAACACGACGAGTGCGTCATATTGAGGATGACTGATTCCTATCTAAAAGTTTACATCACTTAAAAAAGCTTTTAGACCTTTCCCTTCTTTACGCGGGCTGATTGGGTAACTTAGAGGTAATCGACCAAGTTTTTTTTCTCGTCCGTGCAGCTGAAGAACAAAAAAATTGAACTCGTTTCGTCAGGTTTACTTTCGAAGACATTTGTTCAATTAACGATGCGACTGTTTCAAACAATACAAACTAAAACCGCAACGTTTCGTAACATCATTTCAATTATGAGAAAAAAAATTGAATGACTGAACAACCGGGCAGCATACTGAAACAAGAAGTTTGATTAAAGGAATTCCTTCATGTCTCTACGTTTTGTAGATTATTATAGAAAACTGAACATTGTAAATTATTTAGCGCCGAACCTATCGCGAAGCGCGCGAACAGAGACATACTGATGTAGAAATTAACCAATCAGAACGGTAGATTAAACTGTATATATCATAGATCCAACAAAGTTCACCCAATCTGCAAGGAAGCTAGCGAGGCGGTTGAAAGAAATCGCTTTCTGCGAATGATTTTCATCACTTTAATTTCTGGCCTATATAAGCTACAGATATTGTTCGAACGAAAGTAATTTTTGCTCTGCCACTTAAGCTTATCAAGCTTGTGTAGATTATGCAGATTCAATTATTCTCCCTATTGGTAAAAGTTGACGTTTATACAAATCCTTCTTGGCACCCAGTTGTCATATCTACCTCCTCTTTCTCGGTACATATAGTTGTCATTTATTAATTACAATTTTGAAACCTGTGGGTACACTTTGTGACAACTAAAGTTAAATAAGGATCATAAAAGCAATTTTGTCCCATTTTTTCATTTTATGCGTCAAATCTGTTGTCTAATGGCAGGGAAAAAAATCATTCAAATTTATTAAATATTAACAGGGCTTTTGCGAGCGTTGTTTGGTGGGTTACCGAACGGTACAAGAACTGTAAGTCTGGCAATCAGATTCCGAAAATTTTATTGGCTATGCGATTGTACACCTAATGAATTAAAGTTGACGTTACTTCTAGAGGTAAAAAGACGTCGCAACTGTTATTTCAGGATTTTTTTTTGGGACCTGCAACTTTTTTCAAGGAATGTAAATGGTCCATTCACATTTTGCGGCAAAAAATGATATAAAACTCGTCGCCACGCAATAAAAGATTCGAGAATCACTGACCTTCTACACAAAATATATATGTTATTCACCAGACGGGAGGTTCGTATTGGGAAAAATTGTGCCCGAGGTCTTGGATACCGCCCGAGGCCGTAGGCCGAGGGCGCTACACAAGTCAGAGGGCACAGTTTTTCTCAATACGGACCGACCTTGGCTGGTGAATAAAATTTTTATCTTTTTCTAAAACCTAACAAATGGTTGCGAAAAGAACCTGAATGATAAAGGGCTGCAATTACGGCAAGATTCTCCAGAAACAGAACAATTTATGAGCGAGTAGATGGTAGAGAAAACAAGGGCAATGCAAATGAAAGAGAGAGGTTTCATCAAAACATATTATTTTGTCTCCACTACACAATAAGTAACACAGTAGTGTACACCAAATAAGTTTATTTAGGCAAGCCTGCCGAGAACCAACCCGAGGCATATATAGCCCAGGGAATGCATACATACATATATTTGCAACTGATATACCATATACAATCCTGATATACAGTCAATTCCTTACACATTACAAAAAAAAGGTATACATTACTAACATGCAAACTTCACTAAGTCTGGATTAACAGAGATGGGCAACCGCTTACAAGGACATAACTACGGTTATATAGAGGCCAGAAAAAACCTGCCAGAAAAAACCCCTTTGGGGAAAAAACATGACAGGAAATCTGGGTAGGAACCATGGCCCAAACTCAGAGCAGTTGGCAGCCCATCCTACGAGGCTTCACAGCTAAAGAAAATATGTTTTCAAACTAAAATAAATTTGTCATCAGCCAGAGGTGAACGGTTGGTTCTGAGGCCTAGATGGACATCACGTGCTATACTTTCCCTTATATACCACTGCATCATTACCCATGATGCTCGGGCCTAAGGCCCAGGCCTTGTCGTATCTCGTGCCGACAAAATATTTATTTCTGCCTTATTCGCAGACTCATTCGTCAGAAATACCATTATTTGCGCAATGATATTAAAAGGTGATTTAAAAGGCTTCCAAGAAAACTTTGAAACATTTTTTTAAAAGGATCGGATACCGCCCGCTGTGAGCGGGCCGGATGGGGAAAATACTGCCCGCTCTTGGAACCAATCAGATTGCAGGATTTGTAGAATACCGCCCGCTCACGAACTGAGAAAAAAAAATAAAAGTTGTTCTTTTCAGTTCGAAGAACTAGTAAGAATACAATCAAGGGCGGTCAATTGTCACCCCGACAGGGAAAAAAGAACAATTATCGAACCAACTGGTGACTATCTGAAAAATATCAGTATGCGCTCGACAAGGGCGTTTCAGGGCAAGTTTAATCTACAATGGTTTTTTTTCTGTCTAATCCAGTAATTTACAAAGATTCAAGAACAAATGTAAACAAGTGTATGACTATCTGCAGCACGTAGGAAAACTTTATCGTGCAACATTGTTGGACGGTGTCATGAAGGAGCCGGCCAAACTATCGTCAACGCCATACCGTACGCGCTCAATATCCTGCTATAACAAAATTTTAACAAAAATTGTACCATTCAGCATCATCCGCCGCCCGGTAACAACTCGCTACTGGGTTACCAAACGCGTACAGCACTCTAAGCGTCACTTTGTAGAATGCTACGATAGAGATACTATTGCCCGCTTGGTCGGTGTAAGATGGGAGGGACAGGGAGGTCGAGAAATGCAAGGTCAAAGAGGGGAAAACGAGAGAAGTTTGCAGGATCAACCCCCCCCCCCCCAACTCCCTTCCTCGTTAGCCCGTTGCGATGACTAACCCTTGCTGTGTGAAAATTTATGTTCACTCTACGGTTTCTCTGTCAAACAGGGTCTTGACTTTTAACATCTCATCTACATCTGAGTGCAATAGCACGGTTCACTTGAAACGCTTTCAACCTCCAACATAGATTAACTTTCTCATTGAGATTAAATACTCCATGTGTATGTCTGTAGGGTCATAAAAAAATGTCAGTGAAGGACCTTGCAAAACGGGTGATTTATACTGACTCCTTCTTTAGGGTTTGCAAAAACCTGTGGGGCTATTTTTATTGCTCCTCTAGAAGTGTGTCTGATGCTACATTGAAGGAATACAATTTTTAAAATCAATTCTTACTACAACGGGTGCCAGCCTGTAACCAAACAGTATAAACCCGTTGAAAGCCTACCTGCCCACCCCTGACAATCAAGCTAGTATGCTTCCTGGTATTTAAATAAGAGCAAAAAACAACTGCTGTATAATTAACATGGAGTTTTAATTTCTGTTATTCACATGTTTGCACAAGTTAGGCTGCATGCTGTTTCTTCCAGGCAGCAAGGGGACCGTGATCTGCCATGTACTTTGCAATTACTCCATCTGGTATAAGCTTGCCAGAAGCACGCCACTCCTCATAAACTTCACGATCAAACTTGGTGAATCCCCACTTCTTAGACACATATATCTATATAGGAAAAAAATTGTCTATGTTTAGAGTTTATTTAACTTTGATAACAATATTAGAGCTGTTCAGAGAGCCACCTTGATCAAGTGCTCAATTTCTGTCAACTTTCAACACCCAGACATTGCTTTTAGATTGCTCTAGGACAATTTTAGAAGATGGCACAGTTTTGATAATGTTTTTGCTTTATTTAAGATTTTATCAAATGTTAACACTTGAGTGAAAAGTTATTATTTACAAGCCTGATCTCAACCAAGTAACAAAAAGAGATGACCTTCAACTGTCATAGCACTTTTAAACTGATATCAACAGATGACTGTAAATATGTGAAAATCATATATGTGAACTAGAGTTGAAGAAACAAATATGGAAGTGATCCTCACAGCTATGAATATGTATGAATAAGTAGTGGTGAAAATTAGGCCCCCAAACAAATTTGGGCTTGTACAGGATTTGAAACCATGACCTGCACCAGTATTGCAGAGGTCATGGGTTCAATCCCCTAGTAGCCTGATTTTTTTTAAAGGCCATATTTTCACTACTACTTAAGTTGTGTTCATAACTGCAAGGATTGCTTTCATATTCATTTGATATCAACAGTTTTTTCAACTCAACATAGAAGAGTCATATGAGTTAAGCCACCCCTACATGATGTTGGTTTTTCTGCATCTTCAAGGCTCTTAGGCTTCAAGATTTATTTTTTTTCAACACTGCAAAGTGCATTTTAACTGAACATAATTCATGGTACCATTAAATACTTGTATTGGAAATGTGGCTGGTAATTGCTTGAATTCAGAGCTTGTCAAAGGGGAATTGTAATCTTCTCATAACCTGTCATTTCCTAGCCAAGAGGGCCTGCTAAATGTGGAAATGTCTAAAAATTATTTTACCTTTTGCCTTCCTGGAAACTTGAACTTGGCTCTTCTTAAGGCTTCAATGGCAGCTGCCTTGTTACCATCCTTTGTTCTCAAAGACATGATGACTTGGCCTATGTTGACGCGTGCCACAGTGCCTTGAGGCTTCCCAAAGGCACCACGCATACCTGTCTGGAGCCTAGAAAAAGAACCACACCAAGACTTGTAACTGAAGCTATGTTTGTTACAACTACTTAAAACAAATGATTACTGCTGGTTGCTAATGAAACAAAAAAAAATTAAGTGTTGATGTTTTGAATTAGAAGGCCACTATCTTAATTATTCCCAAGAAAAAAAATTACTGCATTTCTCTCCTCCTCAAGTTTCTAACATTACAAATCAGTTAGGTCAGAAATTAAGACTAGATCAATATACAATGACCTCCACTAAAATTTTTGTTTGCTTAAGCTGGTTGGAAAAGGAACCATCGATAAATGAGATTTATCACAGTCACTTGCTGAGCAACTTGAAAACTTGCACATGAAGACATTTTTCGCTTTTAATTGTTCAAGGCATAAAAAAATTATTTGACTTGAAAGCCCCATCAAAGTACTGATATTTCCTAAGTTTTAACCAACTGTCATAATGGTCTCTGAAAGAGTTATAAGGTCTGTTATAATGCAACTTGAGAAACATGCCTGAGAATGAATGAAAAGTCAAAAAGGGGAACTTAGGATACTTAAGAAACCTGCATCCAAATTCCTACACCCAAAACCAAACAACAGCACAACCTGCATTTCCATGCCAAGGGCTTTAATTTAAAATTTGGCTTGGTAGGTACTGCCACTATTTAAGTTAGTTTTGTTCAGGGGCCAGCATGAAATCAAGAAAAATATATCATTTCATTTTCTTGCTGCCAACAGACGCATATCTTAAAAGTAATCAGACTTACCTATCAGCTCCAGCACACGACAACATCTTATTGATCCTGATAACATGGAATGGATGCAGCCTCATGCGCAAATGAAAAGAATCCTTTCCACAGTTCTTCACCATGTATTTGTTACAGCAGATACGTGCTGCTTCCAGGGCTTCACTAGACAGTTGTTCATACTCATCTGACACCATGTGGATACACAATGGAAGCTCATCTACACGGGCTTTTTTGCGACCCAAGTCATAAATTCTAATCTTGGCATCTACATGAAAAATGATTTACAAAAAAGTTATGAGCAGTCACTTCCCTATAATGAAAGAATGGTTTTTTCACAATTGTGAAGACAAAGACATGAATGAAAAATATATTCAACTAAGTTTTATCTAAATAATTTGGTTTTATCAACTGAATTGAAAATGTAAACTGGCCACCATAAAGCTAATGAACAGCTCATGCTTGAAACATCATCTCAAGAAATTATCTACAGTGACCAATTTACAATACCAACTCAGTTTATAAAACCATTTTATTTTGTAATACCCTTCCCCACCCCCACGGACCCAGCACCAAAGTTTCTTAAGAAACTTACCCCCTTTATTCAAGTTTTACTTGGGCTATGTTGTTGGAATATGAATGGATCTTCAGAGTTCTTTGCAAGTGTTTTGTTTGAGGTAAAAAAATGTTTTCCCAATTAGTTGACGGAATTCAAAGCACTGCTCACTGGGATGCCCATAGACTAGGGCGTTTTAAAGTTGAATTATATTCAGCAAAACATGGAAGAGACTTCTTACCTGGGACACCACGGCAAAAGCGTGACTTAGGATATGGTTTGTTCTTGCAGTAGCGGTAACTAAAAAAGGGAAAATTATCATTAAGAAATGGGAAGCCCATAAAACAGGAATATAACTTGGCAAAAGCAGTAGTAATGTGAATCAGCTAGTGTAATAAACACATTTTGAGTTGTAATATAGTAGCATACATAAAATGTTCTTTTTTTAACCGCTTGTTAGAATAATTATGATGACAAAACTTGAGAAGATAACGTCTGTTGATAAGAAACTCACAGCTCACAGGTCTAAAAAGCTAAGATACTTCAGAGTTCTGTATTACCACTTAAATTTCACGTTTTCTCATAAGTCTACTCAAACCAAAGCAACAGTCTTCCTATTAACAGTAGCTCGATCATTCACATAAGCAAAGGTATGTCAAGTCATGGAGATCACAAGTAGGCCTCAATATTACACACAAAAACTTAAAATGCAAACGCAAACTTACCAACGGGCCGGCCTCCGTCCCATTTTGACTGCTCTGGTAGGTGTATAAGAGAAAATGATGCAAGGTTATTTTACTACTTATAAGGTTACAACCATGATTTTGCAAAGTCACAATGAATTCGGATTTTAAAGTCCAAATAGGACATAAGCCATTGAATAGCACCGCGAATAAAAATGAGTTCGGTCACTTCAGAAATAAATTTGAAGTATCACTGTTGAGAACAACAACAACGAAGTAAAATATTACAGATTTCAGTTTCGTTGTAGACGAACGACATGAGCAAGCAAAACAACGGATTACTGGCTTTTAATGTGACACTTTTTTAAAATGAGAAGATAAGGGGAGGGAATGATAGTTAAACTTGGTTTACGATCAATTTTGATTAAACGAAAGCTAACGATGCTCTTTGATGCCACAAGATATTTTCAACAAACTTTCAGCGAAATGAATCTCACTCACCAAAACGATGGAAAAGGATGAAATAAAGTGCGATGTCCCGTATGTTGAGAAGCGTGATCCCGCTGATACAAGACTGCGTATGTGGGCTCATTTTTTGCTACTCCTTTCCAGGTTTTCGAGTAACCTCATCCTCAAATGCAAAGATGAGGTATCGTATTTATTCGATTAAACGCCGAGTTACCATACAACTGTTTACAAGAAACGAACTGGATTTTAATTAAACGCCGCCATCGAAATAACGCCGCACTAGAATCACAAAAAATATAATAAACTCCACGGCGTTTAATCGAATAAATACGGTAACTTTCAAAGGAACTGTGATGCTGTATCGATCGGAGCAGTAATCAGTTCATTTGGTTTTATCACCTGAGTCGATAATGTAAATTGGCCATCGTAAGGAGTTTCTAGAGCTGACGTTTCAGGCGTTAGGCCTTCGTCAGAGCGAATAAGAACCATTCACTCTGACGAAAAGCTGACACTCGAAACATTAATTTTAGACCAATTCACATTGTAACCTCATCCTCCAAGAAATATTTCGTCAAAACCACTAACTAAACCACGGGAAAGATTGGGGAGAATTATGAAAAGTCTACCAACAAAAGTGAGGGCACAGTGATGCAGTGAGGAGTTATTGCCATGAAACAATAACCTGTGAAAGAGATGTAGTGTTTGCAAGGTTCTAAAGACTGTTCTTCAACATTTACAGCAAGAAGATTATTCAAGCCGGGACTTGTACAAGAAATACTTCATCTTTAATATATATATATATATATATATATATATATATATATATATATATATATATATATGTATATATATATATATATATATATATGTATATATATATATATATATGTATATATATATATATGTATATATATATATATGTATATATATATTTATTTATTTATGTATAATTCTATCATTTAGTAGCCTTCCTTAGTAACAACGAGAATTTACATCGGCGGTGTTATTTTTGATTTAAGGAAAAGTCGAACCTGTATTGAGCGTGAAACTCTTTACGGTGGCCAATTTACGCTATCAGCTGAGTTGATGTTAAAAAATACCCTGTATTAAGCGGTACAGGTTTCACAGACCAGGAGTATTAAAAAAACCGATAAAAAAACATCATGTTTAGCCATAATTGACTGCTTAATTTTCAAAACCTCGCCAAAAGTTTTATTTGAGAGACGCCGCTATTTGGAAAACTCTGCAACCCGACTACACACGCGTTTGGCCACAGAGCTCAATCCAAATGATGAAACCCGCAGGTCAGATTTATTGTGACACGTTTCAGCGGTAGATAGGCAATTTTTAGTGAATTCGTTGGAAAATGGGGACAGGACACAATTTTCACTCCAACGGAAGGGACCGAAAGAAGCAACATGACTTTGAGACCGAAGTTATGATAATAGTCACTTCTTAATTGGCACCAAAAAGAAGGCCTCAGTTCTAAAGGCCGACAGCATCCAAGATGGCGGAGGAAGGTGATAACTGTTCGTTCAGTTGTGATGGATTATTTTTTGAAGTCATTACTTCATTCGCTACCGTAACCCTTATTTCACTAGTTTTGAATCAGTCTTTTCCTCGAGGCTTTGTAAGCTGTAGTCTCGTTTTGTCTCAGATTGTTCATAAAAAAACCGAAAACGAAATCCGAGCTTCAGTTAGTGAAGGGAATGAATTCACCCTTTGGTATGCGTTTGAATTTTTATGCTGTTGGTGTTAAAAACTCGATGAACTAATCAAAAATTTCCTTGAACCTGGATAGCCATTGATTTTGGCATAAAGCGTGTTTCACTTCAAAGTGCAAGAATATGATTTACGGTTTCTGTGATTTTGTTGTCACGATCGTTGTTTGTGCTGATTGTATTAAATGAGCTGTTAATAAAACATGGAAATCTTTTTGTCATTCTTGTGAAGGAGAAATAAAAGAAATATTGTTGGAGGTACAGCAACTTTTAGAGAGGTTGCACTACTGAAGTGCCCCACCAAAGAGACAAAATTGGGCAGAAAGGCAAACACTCTTGACTGAAAGCTGGGAAGAGCCACGGTTAAAGATTTTTTAAAAAATTACTGGAAACCACTTTTGCTGTTCCTGAAAATGTCATGTGTAGAAGACGCTTAGATAAAGCTGCAGTTGTCAGATGTGTCCCACTACGGTATCCCCCATGCACGCAGATAAAAGAACTTGAGCAGAAATCCTTTTCTCTTGAGCAAAGAGCGAAAGTAAGACAACTTATAATTGCAAAGACATTCCATGTGAACATAGCCCGTACCTATGCTACCCCACAAAAAATAATCTGAACGGTACCAGTTGAAGCACGTGGATTGCGTTCGAAGCATACGGCTCTCACCAAACAGTTTTGTTATACTCCCTGAATATCTTAATTAAAGGTAACCTCTTTGGCTCACAAAGCTTTGTTGCACCAGTCCAATATTACAACTACTTCTCCCCTCCACCGTGTCCTTTATATTCTTTGATTCACTGACTCGAAAAGAGACAAGACAAATGTTAAATTAGCCCACTGATCTTGAATAATTAACTCATGGCACCGAGCCGGCTGCTCCTGGAATATAGATCTTTACGTGCGCATGCCGTGAAGTTATGATATTCATTACTTTGGTGCCAGTTAGGAAGTGATGATTATCATAACTTTGGTCTGGAGATCATGTTGGAAGAAAGCTAGTGATTAAAATCTGTAGAAGTTATAGGTAGTTAATCGAGTGAGCCTGGGAACGATGAAGAAGCGCGCGCTAAACACTTGTCTACTGTGACGTATATATAATTTTATTACTCATTTGAGTCGAGTTATCTAACTTGGGCTTACATCCCACATGTGTATGGTATAAAAAAGCGAACTCCCTCAAAGAAAACCAAAGAGGTGAAGACTGAAAATTGAAGGTATGTCCGGATTCTAAATTCTAAGTTAACAAAGAAGGAAAAATTTTTACTCTGACAGTATGTAATCACGGTAAGGACCTTCGTTGAATACCTTTTGTAAATATTCAGTTATCAAGCTGCAAGTCACATACAAAAAAAAGCGAGGTACAGGTTATCTTGGAGGACAAAGAAGGGAAAATACTAGAACGTACGGGAGAGATGGAAGAGAAAATTTTGTCTCAAAATGTATTACAGCCTTTGATTTCGGAAGCAACGATCATTCAAGTTCAGTTGAACACTCAGCTCAGCTGAAGAAAAATAATTATCATTCCCCTTGAAACACTTAACTGTAAATCATTCAACGATCTATAGGCTTGGTTAGAAACTTTAGTAGAGAACACGAAGATAAACAGGAAACCTAAACAGTACATGGTTTGAACCCGGGGGTTGCATTTGATCTTGAAGTCTGATCGAACGGGTGAGCGTCCTCAGTGGCGACTGACGTTTCGACAACCTGAGCTATAGTCGTCATCAGACTATGATCAGAGTCAAGTGGAATACTTAAAAGGAGAGGGACTACATGTTTACCATCATACATTCCAGCGAATCCACTTCACAAACAATCTGCATATGGAATTGTGATAAACATCAAAAGGGTCATAGGGGAATGTTTTCATTTTACGGTTACTCGTGAATCCGAATTTTCAAACAGAGAAATCTGTATCAAGCGCATGGACGCGCTCTGAAGGTGGCAAGAGACTCCAAAACGCCTATTGAATATATTGGCAAAGGACCCAAAAACCAACTTTCCTCTTCACAGTTAAACTAATTTCACCCATGAATTGACCAAAGAGTTGAACTTTAAAATAATGGGTATGGCATAACAATCGCTATTATCATGCTAATGTTATGGGGAAATCTCGTTAAACAGGTTCCTTAATAAATTTTCCCATGACTTCAGAGTTTTCTTTTTTGAGATAAGGCTTCTTTGAAGTTTAATCAACTGAGAACTTAACGGCATCATAGTTATGAAATGGCTATATTTAATTTGTTAAAATTCTGAAGATTTGGGAAAATCTATTGCGAAATTTCCCAGACCAAGGTTGTTTATTAAGAAAGGCCATAGGTCGAGTCGTCAAATCACACACTTAAGGCCAATTCTCTTTAGATCAATTGTTCCCCAGGAATTAAAACTCGACCATTGCAGGGCAGTTTTTTAAAATCTTCACTCAACGGAAACCATGTTGTTAGCTGACAGTAAGTGACAGTCGTGATTTCATAGTACAGCACCATAAACTGCTTATCAAGCATGAAGATTTATTTACATATGACAATTTACAATGGTGCATTGACAAATAAATGCTTTATGTGTATTTCTAACTTAGAGGGAACAATCTAGTCTGCATGGGCCAGGCCAGTTCTGTTGAAGAAAAAAATTAAACCAGATGTTATGTAAAAAGTAATGTGATTTAGAGTAGTTTTACCAACAGCGGAGTTGGAGCTGTAGAGGAAGTCGTAAGGGCGCTTCCGACCAAGTGAAAACATAAAATCAGAACAGTTTAAAAGCGGGGCCATAAGCTAGACGGCATAGGAGTCAGAAGAATCAGAGCGGTCCTATCTTCTTCCTATGACTCCGATCTAGTGAAACTAAATTTTCAGATTTGCAAGCAGAAGCAGTAAAACCCAACCTGTCAAAGAACAATCGAGAGTAAGTTCTACAGAAACAGTGGTCGTACGTCGGTGAGGCTAAGGCTATTACAAGTTAAATTGGTTTCATCAAATGAGTCGATAATGTAAATTAGCCACCGTACAGAGTTTCTAAAGCTAACGTTTCAAGCGTGAGCCCTTCGTCAACCAGTTGACGAGCTCTCACTCCATTCGATGGATACGACTTTTAGGGCCTGTTTACATGGAGGTGGGGGACCCCAGGTAGGTGAGGTAACTCACCTAGCCGTGGTCGAAAAACGCGTTTACATGCAATCTTACAACCCCGGGGCACTAGGGTGAGGTTTCTTGAGGTGGTTGTTGCACTTGCAATTAAGGAGTTTGAGCGGAGGCGTCCCAAGCTCACATCTCGAAAAAGACGAAAGATTAATTCTCGAACACATGTATTTATTCATGAAAGCGTCACGCGTCGTGTTTCGCGAGGAACCGTTGACTTAATGCGTTATACGGAATAGTTTGGGAAACCAAATATGATCGATTTATAACGCTAAATATTCCGAAATGTGAACATTTTACACTCCTTGTGTGTCCGTTGCGGTTTCTGGTGATTTCTGCCATGAGACGGCTAGGAAATGTGCAAAATTTTAAAACATACATATTTCGCTTTTGAGCTTTTTGCTATGAACGCGACCCCGGCTAGGCGGGTTACCCCACCTTGACACATTTACATGGCAAATTGTCACCCCGGCTGACAGGGTTACCCTACCCTACAGGGTTACCCTACCCTACCCTACCTAGCAGACTGAGCAACCCGCCTAGGCGGGTCACCCCACCTATCATGTAAACGTGATCAAAATAAAGTAAGAAACTATATGGACAGGCGGGTTACCCCACCTAGGCAGGTTACCTCACCTACCTGGGCTTCCCCACCTCCAGGTAAACAGGCCCTTAATGATAAAGTTTCATACATCACAAGCGATGGAGTCTGACAAGCGACAGTGGTACTCTACAACTGATTCCGCCGCTTTGATTTTCTAGTAATTGTGTCGCTCTTTCACGTTTCCAGTATAACGACTCCGACGTTACTGAGAATCAGCCACAACGTATAACAAACAACCAAGAAACAAAGTTTCGAGGGCAACTCTGACATTCTAGGGCAATTTTCAAGATATGGGCATGTCCCCACAATATACAACTACGAGAGAACGAGTTCGACCATTTCATAAGCCTCATTTTTAAAACTAGCAGCTGAAATCACAGATCTCTGACGAAAGTCCAATTTGGTAGCCTGTTCCAGGTGTTCAGTTTGTAAAACGAAGCGTAATAGTAAATGAAGCGATAGTAGTGGCTGGGTGTAAAATTGAGGGAGGTTTGACATGACCCGAACCACCTTTCTTCACTTAGCCGCTGAACGCCCGGAACAGGCCGTTCAATTGGTTGATCCCATCTCAAGCGGATGAGGAGCATTAACCCAAAGACTTCATTACATGAGCGCATACATCTCAGGCAACTAAATTTTTTCCATTTCGTTTGTTAGTTTCAAACAAGATAAAAGTAATAACTCAGCTCATGTTGCCTTACCACTCTCCAATGTGATGTCAACTGGTGTTGTATATCTTTTCAGGTACTGTGAAGGTGTGTTGAGGTCTTGTGAGCCCAAAGTGTACTCAATCAGATCTGACAAAGGAAGCAGGTCCTTAAGAAAATAATACTAAAACCACTGATATGTTCCCAGAAATCTTCTGTTTTCTGTGTGTTCTTGCCTTAGATAAGAGAGACTACTTTACAAGTATACAAGTTATAAGTAAGTCTCTCGCTAACTTCTTTCAAAATAGAACAAGATGTGACAGACTATTCATGGGCTGCGAACTGATGATCGTCAGGTATCAGGGATGACATTTAGGAACCCTATGTCCAAGTTTTATAGCTCAAAACTTACAGACACCCACATTTGGCACCCGTTTAATTACCTTGTCTTACTAACAGGTCTGGTACTTTTTCAGGTAACTGGTCCATGGTATTAGTTAAGCTGATCTACAAGTGAAACAACAAGTGATGACTCAGCTGACAGTCAACAAAAACCACTGGAAATAATTTACTGTATAGTAAGTTATAAGGTGAACTAAGATAAACTTGAAGAGTGCACAGTTAAAACAGGTGTCAGTAGCTTGCACAAACAAATGAATGATATAATACAATTCAGAAATATCCTTGTAGTCTATGGGAAGGATGTCAACATCCAACCACCATCATGACAGATGTCAGAATGTGCCAACATGACTGCAAACAACACTTTTAAACAAGTTTCTCTCCTATCAAGTCCATAAAGTCTGCATGGGTACATAATTTTTGAACAAATTTACACACAAGCCTTATTCACTGTACATTTTCTTAAAAAATTTGCCAACTGATTGTTATTTTTGGTTGATATTCCTTAGATCTTCATGATTGAAAAATTCTTTCTCTTAAAAATTCATCTACTCTCATACAATCCTGCATAATGCATTTCAAGTGGGTGCAAAGGGAACAGAAAAATTATCATGTTCATCTGTGTTCAATATAACTTTTCTATCCCTGGTGCTCATTCCCTTTCCCCTATCCTGTGCCTTTAACAATAAAAAACTCTAGTCTGCATTATAAGCTGTATATCATGGATTGTTTTGGTACAAATGAATCTAGTCAATCAGTGAAAGAGGTCACTGCTGTAAATGAATCATTCCTTTTCCCCACACCATAATAAGGTACTTAAACAAAAACCAAAATTTAAATTTTGAAATGGGAGGAGGCTTGCAGAAAAATAAAGCCAGACTGTCCTATCAATGTGTGGCAGAATAGAACTCCAAAGGTCTTTTTGCACTTTAGTCATGCACTTTCTTTATTCTAGTACAGGGGTCATGGAGTGTGCAGATCACAGATCATAGGTTCTGACTTCTTTTAGGGGATTCAAAATTCAGTGGACATATTCCTTGAGAAGTATATGGTAGCATTGATAGTAATTTCCTTTCTTTCTGCATGTAGCTTCTAGAAGGACTATTGATGATGCTCTATATTAAATATTCCAACCTTTGGTAGTTTAGCCAAATATTCTGCTAGCTTAATGATAAGTGTTAATGCCTCTGTGACCTGAAAAGATAAAAAGGTTAAAAGGCAAATGAGACCTACGCTGCTGTAATTTATGTCATAAATAAACTTCACAGGTATCTTCATTAATCTGACTGCAGGTACTTCTCATTGATGGATACCTATGAATTGGTACTTTTTGTCCTGTGCATTTATGAACACCCATCATTGAGTACCATCTGCCTAAAGGTAACTTCCAATTCTACAGGTACCTTCTATAAATGATGAATTACTAAATATGTTGAATATTTCTGCCCACCAATGGTTACCCACTGTATAAATCAGGACTCGTTGCTTGATAAACAGTAAACTCAACGGAACTTTAATCTGGAAGAAAGCAATGCTACATGGCCATATTGTCAAACGGACAACAACAACTCGAGCACATGGTCGAACTTAATGTTGATTGGCTGATCCAGACACATCCACTGATGGCCATTATCTCTAGATGTACAATTGTCACACAATATCATACTGCTGATAAGGGAGAACCTTCTATAGATACATGGACAGATAACTTCCATAAGTTGAAGTTAACACTTGGCATGAAGTCAGCTTACTACCAGCCAGGTATTTTTAATGAAAATGATTTCTATAACTAACCACAACATCGATAGGTTCATTAGTGGTGAATTCCTGCATCCTTGACACAGCAAGATTGAGAGTTCTAAAACTCCATTGTCCAAAGAGACGATTGTTGAGCTTTGATGGGTTAAGGTTACTTTACCTAACTGCCTACCATATAAGAACCTCCATTTCCTATTTACTGTTTGTATAAGTACTGAGTTCTCACACAGTATTACATTTACAAATTAACACCCCATATTTATCATTTGCCAAAATCTTTCAACCCTTTTTATGACAGTTAGCCATAGACTTGATAACCACACAGCTCTAAATTGCCTTTCATGATAATTTTGCAGCTGTTAAGAATGGCTGAAATAATTTGAGTTCCTGCAAGAAGAACCCTACATGATAGTGACCCTAAAAATTAATTTCAGTGACCTTCAATTTAGTGAAAAGTCAGGAAGTGACTAATTGCCACTTTTTATTTTTATTCTTACAAATTGTCTACTATTTAGCAACCTTTTGATTGAGACATTTCTCTCTCTGTTATTTCTAAGTAAAAACAAAAAAACTAACCAATCTTCAAAATAAAATTTGCCAAAAGTTTTCAAACTGAATGCTGTCTAATTCTGTAATTATATGATGTAAAAGGATACATCACCAGTACACACAAGTAGTTTTGTATTCAACAGCATGCCACTGCAAATAACCCAATAACATGATTTTCACTAAATGAATAGTCTATTGGACAGTTGGTTGCTTGGTTGCCAAGCCTTTCAACAGGAGTGAGGCTAACGGTGACCTTGTTATAATACAAATGTTGCTGCTTTTCAAATGTAAATTTTTTTTTTATCATAAAAACAAGATACTGGTCTCTATCACAACAAGGTCGCCTTCAGCCTCACTCAAAGGCTTGGTAACTAAGTACACAACTGTAAAATTGCCTACTGGAAACTGAAAAAGAAGGACTTCTGTCCTTTCCTTGCACACATGCAACTGCAGAAATTTTCTCAGTCACTTCTCTTTCAAAATCTGTCTGTAAGCAAATATTTTCACCAGTTTAATATGTTAATTTACAGATAGTATATTTTGTTTTGTAGTTAATAATCTATTTTGTGACTCAAGTGTTAATGCAGAGGTCAGATTTTTTTCAACTGTACCTGGCACTTTGTTCATCCTCCTCTAACTCTTTGATAACCTTCAGGAGCATGTTATAGGAAGTCTGCAAAATCAATATTTTCCTTGTTTAAATTTTTCAAACCAGTTTGAGTAACTAGAACTATATGAAATAAAAATAATTCTTTATTAACATAGAATACATACCAAACACTTAACAAGTCAT
This sequence comes from Pocillopora verrucosa, assembly GCF_036669915.1. NCBI lineage: Eukaryota > Metazoa > Cnidaria > Anthozoa > Scleractinia > Pocilloporidae > Pocillopora > Pocillopora verrucosa. The sequence goes on along the minus strand of NC_089319.1, from coordinate 12,897,445 downwards.
TGCACCCAAAAGACAGAGGTGTTTAAGAGAGCAATGTCATAATACCGGTGAGCCCCTTTGCCACATTGATTTTCATTCAACTGACTTAACATTATTAACATATCCATTTTCAGGGTTAAATTTATATAGAAACACCCCTTTGGACTCTAGTTCATTCCAAAGTAAAAATAAAGGAGAAACTTTATCTATCATACATGCAAATGTAACATTTAGTGTATCAATTTTTTATCTATATAAGTTGAAATACAACATTATCTCCTTTGAATTCAAGGAATTTGAGACATGCTCTCACCTCTACAACATGAATGATATGAACAGGATATATCAAAAGCAGTCCTGTCACTGCCTCTCCATGCACTTGTGTTTGAAGTTCCTTAAAAACTCTTTCATAGTGAGCTTAAAATGATAAGAGAATAAAATAAAGATTTCAAGGTTACAAATAAGGCATGAAGAAGTTATATCAAATAGCATTTTTTTTTTTTCCCATTAGGGTTCCATCATCTGATTGACAACTGTTTGCCTTATCACAACACAAAGTATGTCTATGCATCATACAAAGTTGTAACCAATTCAATGTAAAACATAAAAGTATCAGAGATATTCATTCATTAAAATAATTAGCAATCATCAATATCCTGAACTGTAAGTTAAGAGAGTGTGTACATTTTTTACTATTCTTGAAAATTTGCTTCTTTTAAACTGTTTTGTTCTTTTTCCCTTTGTTCTCTATTAATATGATTATTTTTGATGCACAAACTAGAAAATGAAACAAAAACATCTAAGAAGAAATAAACTATTGTCAAATGAGTGATTTTCTTCCTGTTTTTTTTTTTTTAAAGAAAAAGGCTTTGAATTTTATTATCCGTTTAAATAGTCATCCAATGCTCTTTCTGCTTGATTGCCATAAATCAATTAAAAGAAGGACTGTAAACATTCAGTTGACAAACATCTACTAGCTAATTCCATGCGAGTCAAGCTTAAGCGAGAAAACTAATTAATATTTCTTGCTTAAGTGAGGCTTTAAATTTTGTTACTTTGGTGTGGCAAACTTTCCAATAAGACCTGATTAGTTTGTTGTTAATTAACAATGATAAGATAGGTAAACTAAAATATTACTTTAAAACTAAATAACCACCTCCAATTTCTTTCCTGTCACTAACATCCTGGCGGATTTTAGACACATAGACTAGTCGGTGAACAAGTTGTTTCTAAAAATAAATTTGGGAAATAAGTTAGCTCGCTTTTCCTATTACCTGCATGAATTGGAAGGAAAATATTACATTGAGGGTTCAAATCGATCTAAAATGAACAAATTGTTTGCCTCGGAATTCCAAGAGAAAAATTAACATCGTATACATTTTAAGCTATTTACCTTGTTTTGAGCCCTTGTTCGCTCTAGAATGAGATCAAATAAAGATAGCCTTCCTGCATCGAACACCGAATCTTCGTCACCTCCAGGACTTGCCGCCATCTTTATTTCACTTTTTTCATCCTGTTTCCATAGGGACCATGTAAACAAATACTCCTTAAGTATTCCAGCGGTGTCCCAGAAAGCATGCGCGACTGGGTCAATCAAGAAAAATAGAAGTTACGAATACAAAAATGTCGTATAGAGACTTGAGAAGTAAGTGAAAATCGGTAGTATTTATTGTTTTTTGAAAGTTTTGAGGTTATACTTCTCACCTGCATTTAAATTTTGCCTGTTCTGGTATGATCTAAATGAAAATAATGGTTGTGTTTTCGCAGATTTCACTGAAATGATGCGTGCCTTGGGTTACCCTCGGCTGATATCCATGGAGAACTTTCGTTCTCCAAACTTTGCTTTGGTTGCTGAAGTCTTGATGTGGCTTGTCAAGAGGTCAAGTAACTATTTTTTTAATTACCCTACAAAAAACAGTTAAACGTCGAGAGAAGGTGGCCAACCAAGCGAAAATAAATTGAACCTGTAAGATTTCAGGTTTATAGGTGATTATAATTAATTCAACGCCACTTAATCGGACAAAGATGAAACGTGAAGGTTTAACTGTTATGCAAAATGAATTTTGGCAACATTTCTGCCGAGATCCTTACTTAATTAGTCTTTGGATAACGAAAATACTGGCGAAAACAGTAGATTGCCTTCGGCACTACAACTTTGTTTTGGGGTCGTATGGAAATCCTTCCCCAACTGAGTTTTTATAGATTTCTACATGAAATAAACGAAGAAGCTCTTAGATTTGTTACCTTTCAAGAGTGTAGTACATATAGCCCTAAATATTTGCTCTAAAAGATAAATACTGTTTGTCTATTATGATTGTTATGTGTAATAGTGTGGTTTGATTGTCCAGTAAGTGTGGTCATGAGAAGGACTGTTTTCGGTAGTGGTGACTGACGTTTTGACAACCTGACTGGAAGTCATCATCAGAGTCAAGGAAATAGTTGCTGTCAGTTGAATGTGCTTAGTCCAGTTTGCATAAATTGATTGGTCAGTTTTGCTGTGATGTTATTGGCTGTAAGACTCAAGTAGCATAGATTGGTAGTAATTGGTTGGTCTCAATCCGTTAGTGAAGTTAGGTCTTTCTGTTTGGTTTGTTTGTAATGTTAATGTTGTGAATGAGTCCTTTGTATGGTGCCTGTAGTGGACCACTGCCTGCACCATACAAACGACTGCTGGCAGTGGTCTACTGCTGGCAGTGGTCTACTGCCGGCAGTCGGGAGTGGGGGAGTGAATATTAAGTTACTCATCTAATGCCAAAGAATGTCACATAGTGTAATGATATGATTATGGGCTAAAAATTTATCTGGCATGTTATATATAGGTATGACCCCAATGTGGAATTACCCATGGATGTTGATACTGAACAGGACAGAGTGCTGTTCATTAAATCAGTGGCTCAATTTATGGTATGTTTGACATCATCAGTCTCCAGAAAGTTTTATAAATTTTTATGCCAATCAGTTTTATGAAGTACTGTGAGAGTGGTAGAGGGGTCTATATGTGATGCACGAATTTTACAGAAATCCAAGGTAAGGTGAGATTTTAAGAGTTCCCTTTTGGCTTAATGATAAGCAAAATATACTTTAAAGCACATGTGATGTGTGAATTTTTCTAAAATTGCTATGAGAATTATGATCAGGACTCCTCCTTTTCCGCCCTCTACAGTGTATACCATGTAATTATTACTCTGTTTGTTGACTAAGAGGAATCTAAAACTAGTGCTGAAGTGCAGACATAATAAATACTCCTAACACTGTACTCATAACTGTTATAATCATAATAATCATTACTAATAAAATTGAAGATAGAAATAAGAAAGATAGTGTATGAACCCCTCAAGAAATGGGGAATTTCACTTAAAATGATAAACACCTCTGAGATGTTAAGATTGATTTTGAAGTTTCCCAAGAATTAACAGAGGTGAGGTGCTAACCTTTTCAAGCACTGCTTACAATAGGGTACTTATTAAGTATTATCAATGAGTTGATAAAGTAAATTAGCCACCTCAAAGAATTTAAAAGCAGATGTTTCAAGTGTCAGCCCTTCCTCAGAGCCATTTGCTCTGATAAAGGCTTACACTCAAAACTTCAGTTTTTTTAAAACTCTTTATGGTGACTAATTTACGTTATCAACTTGTTGATAATGCTAAGTTACCCTGTTATATTTTCCCACCAATGCAGCACCACAGTTTCTTTAGAAATTTACCCCCTTTATCCACTGCTCACAATAGTCACCTGATCTCTTTCTCATACAATATTAGGCAACCAAAGCCCATATTAAGCTAAACACCAAGAAGCTATATGGTGCAGATGGATATGCTGTGAAGGAATTACTCAAAGTTACATCTGTCCTGTACAGTGCAATGAAGACTAATGCTGGAAATGAGGTAGCCTTAAAAGTTATTTACTTAACTCTATTTTATGTTTTTGCTTCAAATAAATCCAGGTTTAATGAGGTTAGTGAGGTTTGAGCATTGTTGAAATGTGCCTATGTTTGTTCCCATTTCAGATTCCCACTTTTCTTTCAGGAGTAAACAGTGACAATGCCGTCTTTAAGTTAATACAGTGTAAACATGTAGCCCTTTCCTAGTAGAAAACAGTAGTTTAAGATGTTATAAAAAAACTATAACATTTTGTTTCTTGTTTTTAGGCTGCTGAAGAGTCCAATGTCAATTCCTTGACATTTGATATATCATCAAGAGTAAGTGACCAGAGTTTGGAGTTTAACAGACTCAAGTGTTAAAGATGAAAAGTATTTTGGGCAGGAAAATTGCTATCTGTTGGAATGATGGCACAATACATTTTTTTAACTCCTTAACACAAAGCTTCCATGTTCCTGCAGGTCTGTTCAGTGCTATATCACAGATGATGATAAAATTTAGTTAAAATCAGAAAAGTAGCACTCAAGATGCAGCCAAGTGTCTCACTGATGTTCTTACCATATTTGATGTCATCAACTTGTGATTTATTATTTTATAGAACCATGGCATTGTGGAATCTATTTGTTTTATGTAATAATGGAGCAAAAAATTGTTAATGGTAATGTCATCAATGAGTGTGTTGTCCAGTAGATCATGAGTAAGAACCTGCCAAATGTGTGCATAATTCAGCTCATCAAGACATACAATTCCAATGGATATCATTAATTTATTCAATGGATGATTTTCATCAACCTATCATTTAAACAACCATAGCAACTTTTAAATTGGAAACTTATGTGTTATGTTGACGAATGATGAGCATTAGATTAAATAGTGTTCAAGGCCAACTATATTTTGTCTCATTGATTATGCAATACATGGGTAGGCTTGAGAACCATTCATGTTTCTTTTCAGATAACTGATTTAAAGGCATCTCGCCAGCTTGCATCTGAGATAACATCAAGGGGAGCTGCACTTTATGATTTGCTTGGTAAAGAAGTGGAATTAAGGGTAAGTCAGTAATTATTTTTATGGTGTATTTGACCATTAAGTTTAGTTTTGAGGGTGAAATCAGAATGCAACTTGATCTGTGAGTCCCTCAGGTATATCTTTAGAATTTACTCTTGCAAGGGCATCTTCAACAGTGAAAATGTGAATGTTTTAGGATCAGAGATAGGATGTTGATTCAGATCTTTTAAGGATTTTAAGAGTCTTCCCAGTTTAACTTTCAAGAACTCTCAAAAATTTTACAGATCACTAAATGAATGTGTGATCTGGCAAAGTCTTTTAATATCATTCAAGGTCCCATTAGCTTCATTTCTCCATCATGATAACTTCAATTCCTTGGCTTACTTGGCTTTGTTTAAATATCAGGAACTAAGAACAAATGCTATAGCCAAGCCTCTTGAATTAAATGAGCTGGAAAGCGGTATCAAGAAGAGTGTTGCTGCAGTCAAGGTACTGATGAATCAGAGATCATTAGGGTACTTTTTTCTATTTTTTAGCTTTCCAAGACATTGTTTCACTAAGTATAACTCCTGCCTAACTGAGAATTTCTCCCAGTGTGGTGGTATGTTTTATAAGTTAAGGAAAATTTTGAAATATTTTCAAGCTTATAGGAGGTGCACCTGTTTGTATGTTCTCCCATTGTTAGGAATGATGATAATGAAAACAAAAATAAGCATATGAGTTGTTTTGTACTTTGCTATTTCAATTGAATTTTGCTCTATTTGAGAAAGTATATTTGAGTAAATTTATTAGAAAAACTGAAGGCTTATTTTTTGGAAGAGTGGATCATGCAAGGAGAGTGGAGGTATGCTTTGGGGGGAGGGGGGGAGAGGAGGGAGTGATCTTAGCCATCCACAGAGTGCTTTCTGGAGCCCATTCATGCAACCAGTAACTTTATTTATAACATTTTAATGTTCAACTACTGGGGAATCATTACAGGAGAATACTAAGTTCCCCCCTCGATTAAGTGCCCTCCTTCTAATAAGCACCCCTCCCACTTTTAGCTGAAATTTTAAGTAAGCATTTGGTTGCTTATTGGAGGAAATGTGCTACATTCCAAATCCCTTCCATTCTTATTGAAGGATGACATAAAGAAGACCAATCAAATGTTGGACAATATTGCTTCTGATGAAGCTAATCTGGAAGCTAAAATAGACAAGAAAAAACAAGAACTGGAGAGGAACCAGAAAAGACTGCGAAGTTTAGAAACTGTCAGGTACAGTTGTTCCCTCTTTAAAATTCAAGAATTGGGCAGTCCATGTGAGGATCAGATTATTAGATGATAAAAGCTGTATGCTGTTTTGTTTGCTGTCTTTTATTTTTATGTTTGAACCTCTTATGTTTGGGTTCAATATTATTCTGGCTCTAAATTCTCTTGTCCTTAATTTAATATGTGGATGTGGTATTGTAAATTGTCTGATAATGTGCTTAAACCAAAAATCTGAAAGAAAATTTTTAAAGAACTTGGATGAAATCAAACCATGACAAATACTCAAAATTACAAAAACAAACAAAGGGTCCATGGTAAACCATTGAGAGGTTTTTTGTACTTGATTTAAGTCTTTGCTATATTTCTATGATAAGTTCATGTCCCATTGTTAGAAGTGCAATCATTCTATCAGGCTTTTAATTGGTTCAGCAATCTCTAATTGACAAGCTGATATTTTATGAAGAAAAGGTTTTTTTGAAAATAAATTAAGTAGCTACTCTTTTCCAATCTCTGTAGGCCAGCATACATGGACGAGTATGAAAAACTTGAAGAGGAACTCAAAAAAGTATATGAGGTGATTATGTTACTCTTGATTGTTGGCAAGTTTGTTACATTAAAATAACCACTCCTTTTTGTCCCGAACTAAGATCAATATTCACTAAACAAACTGAATTGATAAAGCAATGCTAATTACCCACAAAGAATCCTCTACATTCAGTAGCTTAGTGTTGTTTGATTTGACATCTTTAGTGTAATCTTTGAGCAATGACATCATCCTTGCAAGAATAAGCAGAAGGAAGCCCAAAACAATTCAGGCTTGGACAGGATTTGAAACCCTGCCTCTCAGATACTAGGTGAATGCTACCTAACCGAATGAGCTACAAAGCCAGATGTTGGGAGCCAGCCAAATTTTAGAAGGTTCTTCTTTCTCATAAGGGAATCTGATCACAGTTTTTTAATGAAATAAATTTCATTTCAGACTTTCATGGAAAAGCATCGCAATTTAGCTTACATGGAGCAACTACTGGAAGACATTAACAGGGCTGAGAGAGACAGATTTGAGGTTAAAAAAAGCATATAATTACTGTTGATTTTAAACTGTTGTAGTTTTTTTCAGTTTACTGTTTGATTTAGGCCCACGTAATTCCTCAGCTGTAAAGTTGAGGAGGCAAGCATTTTAATTTGCTTTTGATTGGTCAAACAAACAAATCTTTGTTCAAATCAGAGGAGCATTTGAAAGTTAGTGTAGCCAATTAATCCATTCACTCTGTAGATCTCATTAGTAATTTTCCTTACTGTCTACCATACATTTCTTGCAATGTTAGCTTAGAGAATTTGGTATTAGATCAACTAAAAATCCCCCTGTTGATATTTTTCTTTATTGTCATCACTTGTCTGCTTGAGTATAGTATTGATATTGTAAGGAGAAATTCTGTTGTGGTCACTCATGGGAGTTTAAGGCTAAAACAAGGTGATGTTTGACTTTTGCTTATTCATGATCCTTTAGATTGCATAACCAACCAACAGTAGCCCAAAGTTACATGAAGGCAAATCAGAATGTGCCATTAATTTTTCTGTGTTGTTTATGAAATTATTTTCACTTTCTTTTAGGAGTCTGAAGCAACAATCAGAAACATGCAAACTGCAGACCATGGCCAAGGGATTGACGCTGGAGATGAACTGGGAGATTTGGATGGTGGTGACGATGATGATGAAATTGTTGTTGAGGCGAACAATACAAGACAGGCTACCAGACCACAAGGTGAATGACTGTCATCAGTGACACAAATTTCCCACTATGTGTTTGTGGCTAACTATTAATTGTTATTGTTGACATGAGACAAAAAAAGCTATGAGGGTTATATACTAAGCTCTGAAAGTTGCATATCTATCTAACATCTCGGTCTGAATCATTTCGATAAAGCTAAATGAAATGTTAAACGACGCATTTGTGGTATTTCTTCGCTTTCATGGCCTCCGGTCAAAAGTTATTTCGCAGAAAGACGCTACAAATGGCCCACAAGGACGGAAAAATATCACAAATTCATAACCCTCATAGATTTTGTTCGTCTCATGTCAACAATTTTTAACACGAACACATTTTATAGTATGGTCTTCCTGTGATCATACAACAGATGTCAAGCACGTGACGTGATGTCTCTAAGCGCTGGAAATTTCAACTGATAAGCGCGGGAGAAGGAGAATTACCTCGTACCCCGCTGAGTAGATTAATTTCTTATTGGTTTAGACAAAGGTTACCATGGCATGCTGTGCAGTGTTATCCCAACCTACTTCATTGAGTTTGGGCCTTTCCGCATCCGCGAAAAACTATTTTGTTCAGACAAATTTGCTGTCACCACCAACATTTTAAGAGTGCGAATGGTTTATCACGACTTGACAAATTTTGGCCAAAAAGCGGACAAACCTTCAAACGCGCCGCCGATAAAATTTTTCCTGGGTAAACACTGAACAAAAGCGACTGAGTGTACAAAACCATGCTAAACTTATTGATCATGTCTCGTGGAAGCTACAACCAGCGTGTAATTGAACTAAAATCAGTTTAATAGAAAGGAAAAAATGTCTTTCGTTTCAAACCTCGGGGATTCTAAAATGTTGAAAACGAATTAGGGTAAATCCTGGAAATTGGACGTGGAATCCTTTGGCAACTATGCTGGCCGGTCCTAGGAACAGATCAGGCGCTGACGGAATTTGACGGCTTTGAAATTTTGAAAGCGGATGCAACAGACGAAACAAAAATTAGTGATGATAAAATTTTTCCTTTGATTTTGTCGGGACAATTCTAGTTTTGTCCGCTAGTGGGGAAAGGCCCTTACTTACAATGTGTAGTTTACGTCTGGATAATGTTTTTGTTTTGTTGTCTTTTCAGCTGCCGAAGCTGGTGGTCGAGTCTTCGGTTCCATGGGAGGAGGGCTTGATTCTGATGAAGTGAGATCTTTTCGTTGTTGTTGTTTTGCCATGAACTTTCCTTCATAGATTGATTGTCACATCGAGCCTTCTCCAACTTTCATTTTACGTCGGCTCAGCCTCAGTTGTTCATAAATTTTTTTTTATGTCTTTTTCAGGATGAAAGTGGTTCACTTTCTTCAGGAGAGAGCGACATTGGTGTTGATGACGATGAAGACGAACTTCTCGATGATGACGATATGGAAGATGGCCGCGGGGAAGGACGGGACGACGGCTCTCAGGCTAACAGTCTTAATGACAGTGATAATGACTTCTAAACTAACTAAAGAAAGCTTGTATATAGTTTGACGTCAAATAAAGACGTTACGTGAAACCCAAAGTAGTTACCATTTTGCCTTTACCTGTTGCTCAAGACATTCAAGACGGTGTCACTGGAACGTTACTGATCATTTTTAAGACAGACCTTATACTTATGAAACTTTCAAAGAACTGGAAAGAAAAGATGTGCTTGTCTCATTATTCCAGAACTTTGATCCGATGAATCCGAAGGTCTGAGGCTAGATTACTTTGGGGACTCATTAAATTTTTCTTGTCACACGCGGGTGATAGGACGATGATTGAACATATTTTCTCCAAATCAATGCGGAGCTCGAAATTTACCGTCTTACTTAAGCTATTATTTATGCACGAGACCATTTCGACTCGACATTGATGATCTTAACGGTATTTAGGACGTGTTACAGATAAGAACCTAATCTCCTACCCAGATCCTACCGCAAACTTGTGACTGAAATGTAACTGCTTGGCCGAGGAAGGTCTGGGCAAGAAACTGTTGTGAACCTTGCCTAGGCCGAACTCTTCTTAGAGACTCAATATGACTCATAGCGCATCGGAGCGCAGACTCTGAAGGTCCGAGGATGGATTTAGAGAAAATAAATGGAAATTAGAAGTTACAGAACCCTCCTTAAGAACAGAGTTAAAGTTCCGCCCTGCACAATTTGCCTCGATTGGTCTTTCTCGAAAAGGACTTATTGTGGCTTCCACTATCTTCCTCATGTGACTGCTTATAGGTAGTTAACCTGGACGTCACAGCGAAGAGAACATATACGTATGTATTAGATTACCCCCACCCCTTACTAGGGTGGGCTAGAAATCACAGCCAATCGTCTTATTTGCTACCTAACTCTGTCTGATTTACTCCAACCAAAATGAGTTTGTAATAACACTGGTGTAATGCCAAGTGCTTCACACTCAAAGCATACCCGTACATGGCGTTTGAAAAAGAGCAAATTTTAATGAGACCTTACTCAGTCCATATAACCAAAGAAGCTCTTGACTTCTAGACAAATTCTTCTTGCCAGAACCTTGGGAAATGTATGGAGAACAGTATGGAAAGTAAGCATAGACTGATGTTAGGGTGCATGGGTGTTAACGGTTAAATGGTTGTCCTCTCTGGAAGCGATCAAGAGCCAGTCTTTGTTAAAAAAAATAAATATAATTTTATTACCACACGGTTATTCAAGCATACTTAATAAACAGGTATTAGAAAAGCTAAGTGTCAGTTCAACATGACGCACTAATGTTTGATAACGGAGCATTTAAATTTTTTTTGTACAGTTTCACTGTGGATTTGACTGGTCTCGTTTTTCTTAAGCAGTTAGGTACAATTTCAACCTATTTGAAACCTAGTGGTTTTCTTTTCTTTTCTTTTTTTTTTTTTTTTAACCTAATAATTAACATATGCTAGAAACATGGGAAGAGTCATTGTGACTCAACCTTCCTAGGACCCTTTCACCCTGATGATGGACAGCACTGTATGCTCCCGTTACGAGTCACCACAGGACAAATCAAAACAAAGACGAACAAGTTCATTAAAATCAAAGGCAGTTCAACTTCGGAAGATCGCTCTCACATCTGGTCTGATCTCTCTCTCTCCCCCACCTGGTTGGTCAAAGGATAGAAATCTTACCGACAGAAGCGAGAAGTTTGATGTTATACTTTTGATTTGTTTAACTATACACAAAATTTGTTAGGTATCTATCTATTCTTATCCTCTTGCAGTTCTACTTGATGGTTCCCATTTTCTCGTTTTTTCGCAGTAAATCTTGATTCTTCCTCTTTGGATCGTTCAGCACTTAATTCTGGATGGAATCCCTCCTGACCATTTCCAGTCTTCACTTCATTTTCTCTATCGCTCTCGTGTTTTTCCATCTCTTCTTCTTCCACTTTCTCAACATTCTGTTCACCCTCTGGTTTACAATCTTTAGTATTTTCAGCTTCTCGGTCACTATCGTTGTCACTTTCGAGCAATTTCTTTTCCATCAAATCATTATCAGTGTCGCTTTCCTTTCCTTCAAGCCTCTCTTCATTTCCTTTCACCCTTTTTTCAGCCTCCTGATCACTTTCTAGTAATTCCTCTTCTCTTTGATTCTTCCCTTTCACTTCACTTACTTTAGCCATAGACGTCTTAGCTTTTCTGCAGTCTTGTTCCTCCAAGTCGCTTCCGTTCTCTGCCATATCTTCATCACTTTCACTCGACTTCTCCCAGACATCATCACTCTCGTGTACTTTTTTCCCCTCTTGGTCTTTTCCATCCTCCTCCATATCTTCTTTATCTCCTTCATCACTATCACTTCCTTCCTCATCACTTTCTTCCTGATGCCCAGCTCCATCGGTTCCTCGATCATCTTTTTCTTCATCTGTGGTAGTTTTACCATCAGGGTTGCCAGCCTCAGATGATTCATCCTTTTTTTCATTCTCCTTACTTTCAAAGTTATTCCCTGCCTCCTCTTCTTCACTGCCAGCCTTCTCTCCCCTATTTTTTCCCTTTTTATGCCGTTTATGTTTCTTGTGTTTCTTTTTACTCTTACGTTTTTTACCCGAGGACTCCTCTTTCTTATCCTTATCTTTTTTCTTCCGTTTCTCTTTTCCCTCTTTGCTTTTCTTTCCTATTTCCTTTCCCTCTTTGCTTTTCTTTACTAATTTCTTTTCACCCTGTTTCTTGCTGTCTCTCTCCTTTCCTTTCCCCTCCCTATCACTAACTATTTTCTTGTCCTTATCCTTTTTCTTTAATTTTTCTTTCTCTTTACTCGTTTTACTTTCTTTCGGTTTATCTTTGTCTTTTTCTACCCTCGTAGTCTTGTCCTTCATCTCACCCTTGTCATCTTTCACATTCTGCTTTTTGAGCTTCTTTTTCTCCTCCTCCTTAACACCACCAATTCCCGCCTTCTGTTCCATTGGCTTTTCATCTTTATGCGAAGTCTTCTGTTTCTTCTGTCCTGTACTTTTCTGTTCCTTTCTTCTCTTTTTATGTCTCTTTTTCTGCTCTTCTGCAGAATTTGCGCCGCCACTCTGACCACGTGACGGAGTAGGCGAAGGAGACCTGGATTCGTCCCAGCCCTCTGGAGTGGGCGCTCGTGCGGGACTTCCAGAGGATCGTGAAAGGGAACGTGACCGCGATCTTGAGCGTGAAAAGGACCGTGACCTTGACCGTGATCGGAGTGATGGCGAGCGCGACCATGAGCGAGTTGGAGTCAAAGAACGAGAACGTAAACGTTGACGGCTTTTCTGAAGTTCTCTGTATTCTAGGAGCTCGTCATCAAAGTCGAAGCTACTACCCTCCTTCCTAGGAACTTTTTTGGGACGAGTGGTAGACGAATGCTCTCGCTTTTTCTTGCCTCTATGAAAAGAAAGCATGTCCAACATTAGATAAGCAATGTAAAGGCTAAGGATGGAAGTGGCCTTAAATGAACGCTACGTTGCCATTGAGCGTGGCCAAACAGGAGTTCTTTTTTACCTCGTTTTTAGTTTCTTTTGCATTTTGTAGAACTCTCGTTCGGACATTGGCGGCGTGAGAGACCCAGGTCGGTCGCCAGGATGGAGTGGGTCGAACATCGCGGGTGGTCCGAAGGCTGGATGGCGTGGTAAAGGAGCCGCAACCAGGGCAGGAACAGGAGGCATACGAGGAAGAGCAGGTGCTGCTGCATGCATCCCTCTGATTGCCGGGGGGAGATAAGGAGGTGGACCGGGGTGGCGAAGACCACTCAAACCCGGACGGATAGCAGGTACACGGGGCACATGTTCCGGGGGAAGTCCGTGGGGTCTAATGGGTTCCGATAACCCGTGACGCATTTCAGGTACACGAGGTGGTCCCCTGCAAGAGGAAATTGTCAAGTATACCGTAAGTAATAAAAGCGGCACTGTTTCCTTCGTACCCGAGGGTTCCCCCTCATCAGGCTAAACAGGTATACTCGTCAAACAGAAGGCGGTTTTCGGATCTAGAATTTCAAACAAGCTGAACAATCTTATGAAGAATGTCTTGAACGAGGTGCCTGTCATGACAAGTGTTGAGCAGGGTGTGACATTTGAGTTCCCGAGTCTTCATGTCATCGTTCTCATTACAGTAGACAGGGGTGCCTGGGTCAATATGCCAAGATCCACATGATATTTACCTTCAACAAGGTAGGGGAAAATAAAAGTTTCTTCCCTAGCAGGGTCAGGGTTATGAGGCCTCGGCCACCCACCCTCCCCTTAACGATCTTTTGTGTTTCCCATGTTAAAAAGCATATAATCAAAGCATTTATCCTTTTAACAAAAAAATCTCACCCAAGTAGCGGTTCAATGCAGAAAAAAATTTTCTACACTACAGGAAAAAGGCTTGATGTAGTTATCAGTTGTGATAGACAGATATAAACAATACAACATAATTTGATGGTGCAGCTAGTGGCATCGAGGAGTAAGCTTTCTTGGAGCGCAATCATTTTGAACTTGGTTTTATCTTCTAAGCCCAGATTTCAAGCCACTTCGACAACACAACACAACATTCTCCAAAAAAAATTCTAAAATATAATAGAAAAATTTTAAGAAGCCAAGAAGAAAGACACAGATATAAAATTATAGGTTTTTCTTCTGAAGGCGTTCAAAGTGAACATGTAATTTACCTTAGGGGAAAATCGCCTGGTCTTCTACGAGGATCAAAAGGAAGCCTGACTTGATTCAAACCAAGACCTGAATCAATCGAAGATGTCGACTTAGTTAGAAGAACCAAGGCATTTGTTTTCTTAGCCCTGCATAACGGTACAACCACTGTTACCAGAGCCACGCGCACAAATCTGACCCATCCGATCACAAGGAGCGTGCGATAAATTCCGCCGAATTTCCTTGTCGTGTTCGCTTCCTTTGGTTTTCAGCACTGATTCAAATCATTGATTATTATCGAAATCAGAATTCAATTCCCATTTCATTGGTTAGTTTTATTTAAGTGACTATAGTAGCAGTGGTGTGGTATTCGTTTCTTTGCTTGAAACCGCCTGCTATATTCAGTATAGCAACTAATATAAGCTTTCAAATGAAGCTGTACAATGCAACGAAACGCTACATGGCCCAATGAATAACAATACTACTGTCCTACTAAATGTATGGTATCTTTATTTTGCCCTATACAGTTTCATTGAGGTTTGTTTGGGAAGAGGGAAAAGACATTGAAAGGCTTATTAGAGAGAGGGCTCAATAGCACTGGGGTCAATGGAGACGGAAGGGCAATCATAAAAGGGGGGGGGGCAATCAAATTGTTTTTGGTAAGTGTGCTATACTTCAGACGAGGGTGTGGTTATTACGTATTAAGAAACATATTAGAAAGAGGGCCCTATCTACTGCTCTGTGCTTCACCTTGCTGTATTGGACCATCACGGTGGTGGATTCTGATTTGTTGAGGCTGACTTGATACTTGTTTGACAGGCTGTAGGAATGTATTAAGAAGAGTTATACAAATTGTATTTAACAGAATACTAAATGTCACCTAAACGAAAAAGGTAACTCTGAATTCACACGAATGTTTCTTAATTATTTAACTATAGAAGCCTCAGATGTATACTTTGCTCACCTTTGGGGAACTTTCTTTTATCCTATTTTCAGCATCACTTGTCAGTTTTGTTGCTAAAAGAAAATAAGTTTTAACATTTGTTCTAGAAAAATTTTAAATTTTTCATTAGAGGCTCAAAGGATTTGGAGACTTGCTTCACATGTCCGGTTGAGTATCTTAAGTGAGACGCAGACGAATACTCTTCTAGGAAATATGCAGTATCCACTATAAATTTTTCTTTTGTTATCGCTATCCTAATAATCATTGTTGTATCAAATGAAACTTGACAGAAACTTTGCAACTTTATACTACAAATAGGTTTTACTGAACGTTGTTCACCCGTGATTTGTAAGCACGACCCTGGAGTTACCTTGAGGTTCATTTGGTTTAGGATCTGAGGCAGCTTTTTCTTGACTACTGCTAAGAAAAAAGGGTGCATCAGTACTTCTCCAATATTGGTGACTACTAGTGGTTCACAATATTATTAATGTTAAAACTCTGTTTTAGTGACAGGATGGAAGGGGCAAGGAGGGGTGTGTCCAACATTGAAAGAGAAAAAGAAATTTTTTAATCATCTCATTTCCTGATGCTTAGACACAGTGGCTTGATAGTTGGTACACAGGACTCTGGATCAAGAGGCTTAGTTTTAAATTGTTGAGTTACTCTGACTCCTTTGTTCTCTAGCTGAGAAAAGACCAGTCAAAAGACCACTGTCATCTAAATTCGTTCTCCCCAAGCTAAAAATTTTGTTTTCAAGGTTTTGAGATTTGTTGGAACTATTTCCCTTAAGTGGCGAGAATTCTCCTAAAGGTGGAGCTATAAAGACCCTGACAGAGTCTCGTGTATATAGAGGATCTTAAATCAAAAAGTGCAGAGTCTACCTTGCAGGTTCAACCTTAGTTGCTGGTGTGATTTGTTTACCATCTGTGTTGGTGGTAGTTGGTGCAGTTGCCTCATTAGTCTTCGGTGGCAATTGGGTTACAAAAGGGCTGGCAGGTCTGGCATTTTTGAAAGTGTTCACAGCCTATGCAAAACAAAGATGACAAGAGAAGACATAGGCAATGCATTTTTAACTTAATGTAATCAGTAATAGAAGATTGACTATTGTACGTTGATAGATGATGTCACAACAAACTACCCAGAATCTCAAAACTTAACTTTTCCCTTTAAGGTGGCTCCATTGAGTTTTAGCCTGATTATCATGACGTTATGTTTCCATGAATGGTTTGTGATGTTTTTTACCTTTAAAATCACTAAAAGTTACGTAAATGTGACAAGCAAGAGTCAGACTATTGTTTTCTGTAGTTAAGAGTACCAAGAATATCCCAATGAACTCTTATCCTGACAATTAACCCTTGACTCTAAAAATCTAATTAGCAGTTCTCCTTACTGTCTGCCATACAATTCTTATCATGAAAGTTCACAGAATTTGGTATTGGATCAAATAGCAATCCCTTAATAAATCTTTTCCTTTACTCTCATCACTTGTTTGCTTGATATTGCATTGATATTTTAAAGAGAAATTGTGTCTTGATCACTCACGGGAGTTAAAGAACTAAGTAACCAGTAAAAGGAGTGTGGGAAATTCATTCTTTATCTGGGAGACTCACCAACAATCTGGAAGTGTTGGTATGCAATATGACTTGATAAGCGTATTTACTCTTTGGACAATTTTATTTACCATTTGAGTCTATACTGCATACTGCTTGAGCAAAACAGGGAAATGACAATTCAGTTCATGTCCTTGTTCTCACCTGCCTAAGCTGTTTGTTAATAACCAGTGAATCAGGTGAAACATTCTCTGTTCCACATGATGGACATTCCTGATCATTCTCCAAAAGGTAGTTTCTTATGCCTGAGAATAACAAGCCCAATACCAGCAATAAATACACGAAATGAAAAACATAATCACAAGTATCTCACTTATGATGGTGTAACATTTTCCATCTACATAACTTTTTACCTGCAAAAGGGCTGTTTCCGGATCAAATACTTTTTAATTACAAAATCTATGTAAGTGGTTTTCTTTCTTACAACAAAGTAGTATATCATAGTTTTAAAATTCCAATTGCCCTTCTGAAGCAACATTATGTCTTTTTCATGTTTTCTGGGTGTAGTTTCAAAGATAACACTGAAAGCACACTTGATAATTGGCAGAGCTTGTTGGAAAAGGGGCCAAAATTGGTCTATCTCACCAGGGTTTGACAATACACATATCAAATAAGTTCAGGGTCTATAAAAAGCATAAGTTTGTTCTGATTGTTATGCACCCTAAAAGTTAGCAAGAAAATAACATACAGTCATCACAGTAACTTGTTCCACAACATGGGATGAGCACAGCATCTGTCAGTAAATTGCTACAAGAGGGGCACCGTAGCTCAGCAGGAACTTTCTTGTTACCAGCAGACTGTGGAGTTTTTTCTTTTCCTTTTGATTTGGTTTCATCTCTAAAACAAATCAGATGGAAACAACATTAGCACCACAAATGCACCAAACAGAATAACCTAACATGTACATATACCTACAGATTGAACCTCACCCATCACAACTGACTTACACCCAGTAACATCACTGCTAAACTAACCAATCAGTTGACATGAACTGGACCTATACCACTTGACGGACATCAATTCTTCACCAACACTGATGACAACTTTCACTTAGTTGCCAAAACATCAATCACCACTACCAACAACAGTTCTTCCCAAGACTACTCTCACTCAAATGCTCAGACAATGCAATCGTGTGTTATCCCTGGGTTCAAACCATTTACTGAATGGGAAGACTGACACTCAAATTTTTGAGAACTGTCAAACTAAAGAATTCATTTCTGCTATATCTCATCATATATACTGACTTACTCTTGATTTGAAGGTGACAGGCTACTGGTTGGTGGTGATGATGTACCCTCTGCTGTGCTCAGAAAAGTTCGAGGAATACCTGTTGTGCGTTTCACCTTTGGAACATCAAATCTAGCATCCTAATGACACAGTTCACAAAACATTATATTGGAAACTCAGTATTTTCAATAGCATCTTACAGGAATCTGACAAGAAGTGGAAGACATTGAGTGTACAACTGTACACCTAACACCTGACCCGAGATGACAAAGAGCAAAGGAAACTTCACAAAGTTTTTCAGAGGCTGAAATAGAAGCCCTAAAAACTTCAACTTGAACAATATTCTTAGATGTGCCCCCAGAAAAAACAACAAAGGGAGTCCTTTTCTGCTTCTTGGAAGGCTTGTGCCCATAAAAGATAGAGATCTATTTAAACAAAAACTGAAAACTACATGTTCTATGACTGTTAACTTTCTATGATATAATAAAAGGCTAAAAAAGAAGTCAGGGAGGGCTGTTAACTGCACAAGAAGACTTTGAAAAGCCCACTACAACCACACAAGTTTGTAAATGTTACTTATCTACTTCATCAGTCATTGTAACTATAAAAATAGACATCCCTTTGCCTCATGGTGCACCAGGTTGCCAGAGGCACAATTCTTAATCTATTTATCTTTGCTGTATACCAGAAGCTCTCTGGCATGGTGTCTCTTGGTGTCAGAATGACATGTTAGTAAATTTTGAGATAATGACAGATGTTGCACATTTGCCAGAAGAGTGGACTTGGAGATTCAAATTTTTTTCTTCATGCATGCATGCATGCACATTTTTAGCACATTTTCAACATTTTGAAGTAGATATATTTCACAAATGACTTCTAACTTCTTTTGTTTTTGGAAAAATAATTACATTAAAATTGAACTGGCTCTCTTCCACTTACTCCATTGGTAGGACAGTTCCTTATGAAGTGCCCATGTTTTCCACACCTGTAACAAACATAGCTTTGTGGCACTGGTACACCTGGTGCATAAGGACGACGCCCTTTCACATACCTGTCAAAATAGAAACAGGTTAATCCTCTAGTGGATTTGATCAGAATAAGTGAAATACATGATGTAATTTTAAACTCTAGGTTTAAACAGGAAATGTTCTGAAAAAAATTTGGGAAACATGTTTGAAGAACCAACTTAACACTGTCAACCACTATGATACCAAGTTAAAACAATAAACTTGGAAATATGCAGGATGAAAATTCTCTGCTTTCCAGTCCTAAACAAATCAAAAATTATATTTGAAGTCTTGCTTATGCAATCATCTCAATATTAAGAAAATGAGCTCATCCTTTAGCCTTTGAATACTCTGACAAAACAATAGCCATAACATGATTCCATATACACAGCTCTTAGCACTTAAGAAAATACTCTCATCATATCTAGTTGCTTGTACATCAGCACACAAATATTTCACTAACAGAAGAAAGAGCTTCACTGATAATGTCTTATCTCCATAGCCACTTGGAACACAAACAGTATTCAATTCTATCTCATTATCAGCTGGAACCAGATGAACTACCTAGGTGACAATGCTTGAATAACTGGGGTGAGTTCCCAAAGAAACTGATGCTGCATCTTGGTGGTCATTAGAAAGCAAAATGGTTCTATCACCTGAGTTGATAAAGTAACTTGGCCACCATAAAGAGTTTCTAAAGCTGATGTTCCTCCATTAGAGTGAATTGTGAAGGGCTATTACTTGAAATGTCAGCTTCAGAAACTCTTCCAAGAGGCCAATTTACTTCATAGGTGATAACACAAACGTCCTCTCTTCAATTTCTTTCACAGAGGAAAACACATCCCAGGCTATGATTATCAGCTGAAGGCAACAACACCTATAACATTCATGTGACAGAGGTCTGAATAATTTTTTTAATCGTTACAGTCCAAGATTGAAAGGTAGTTCTACGTGGGATGTGTTGACATACTGTGATGGATCCCAATCCTCTCCTGACTGTTTCATCATTGCCTTCAGCTTATCTTCCTCTGATGCATCAGCATTGGCCAAATCAGTCACCTAGGGAAGAAAGGTAATACTGTATACTACAATAAATCTTCCCAGCCCATCTTGGTATCACTCTATCACTGCATCCAATTAACAAGCCCGTCTGTTACAAAAACTATCTTACCATTAAGGATTTGGGCAAACATTTAAAAGTGAAAAAAATTAAAAAAAATCAAAGTTTCAATATTATCTTGATATCATTTCCAAGCAAAGAAATAAAACAGCCAAGTTCAATATCTAAGAAAAAGGTGTCACATGGTTCCATGGGAAACAGTGTTTGCATGCCCTACACTCAATAGTGTTCTAAACAGCTGTGTTCAATATTTCTATTTCTTTCTTTGTCAATGATGGTACCAAAACGTGGCATGTTTTGCTAATGTAGTTCTCAATTGTTGCCCAAACATCCACAAAAACAATATTTTTATATAGTGAATATGGCATCATAAATGCAGATAATTTAAGAGACCCTTCTGCATTTTGTTGTTCTCATGCAACAAGTCAGGAACAAGAATTCACTACATTACAGTAAAGGTACTGATTAGGAAAAAAAATTTCCCTTTTGCAAAGGTTTAAAGATGTCTTTTTCTGAACAATATTAATTTTAACATCCTCACTTTTGGCATCAGTGAAATGTGATAGCTCCCAGACAGATTTTTGGATTTTGTCATGAAAATGCTCATATAGCTTCTTTCAAATTTATAATTTTGTTTGTTAGTCTGTTCCAACATGATATCTTTATCGGTCTGATTGCCTTATGGTAATTCTTGACTAATATTTGTGTCATGGATGGTAAGCATGATCACTGTATGGCAAATGCAGTAAGAACCCTGTGTTGAAGTCATGTTTGGTCAGTAAACAGTCAAGAGCTAATGAAAATCAAGGGTGCCCAGAACACTAGGTTCATCGAATTAATTCTTTAGGTTTATTTCCCTTTTGTTGCACGAATAGCTTTTCATAATAAAGTGGGTCATGATAAAGACACACAACCTGGTTTGTACCTAATACTACATAAAATACACAAGCTGATGTAACAAAGCCTAATGGGTTAAAACAGAGGATTCCTACTGAAATTTTGGTCTCGCAGGCTGTGGGGATAAAATTCTGTTTGCAAAAGAACATTTTAAATCAAACACAGGAAACAGGGATATCAGACCTTGCACGTCAACCTTACTTTTGAGTTGTGTAAACAAATGGTTTGTCTGTCAAATATTCAAGTATGGTTCCTGTTGGTCAATTATTCTGTAGTATCATTAGCTTTATGTTGTCCTAATATTAGCCTTGTTCATTATCTAGGAATCAATTTTCATTGTGGTCTGTCAATGGAGGTTACAGATGACACAAAGCAAGATTTTGTCATTTTTGCCATCCTAGTTTGTTCTAAGTTTTTTGTTCTTTGTTCCTCCTTATATTTTGTTACTATCGGCAACAAAGAGGGTTCTCCCTCAAATGCTGTGATTTGAATAACTTAACAATTGCTTCATGTGTCAGCATGTGTTAATTGATATATGGAGCAAGTTGAAGGTTTGGAGAGAACAAAATATTCCTAATAGATATTTGAGGTGCAGCCCACGTCAGTTCTAGCTAACAAATAAACATTTTTTTTAATAAACATTTTTCCAACAGAGTGGTTTATTGTCAATATAGCGAAAATCTGGCTCTGCTAAGATTCAATCCATAATTACACATGTCACTAGTGTGCACAATGGAATTAAGAAGCACACTTTAGCAATGAAATTTAATAATGCAATCTATCTAGTTATGTAACCATTTACCTTGCTTAACTTGTTGGATTTTACAACTTGGTAATCTTGGAAACCACTCTTCATGAATAAAGTTGAAAAGGAACAACCATCAATAACAACTACAGTGAAGAAGACTGTACTTAAAACATCAATAACTTATACTTTCCTGTACATTTAGAGCCATTACTGAAAAAGGGTGTGAAGTAAATTTTACTTGAACACCCAATTAAATCATCATTAAGCAACATTGTGCAAAAGCACATCTAACAAATAGCTTTTGCTTCAAGTGCAGACTGTATAATGTGCCAAGCATATATTTCTGCTGTGGAATAATAATAATAATAATAATAATAATAATAATAATAATAAAAATAACAACAATAGTAACAACAATAACAATAATAATAAATCAGTGTGACAAAGAGACAGAAAACAAAATAATTTCTTAGGAAAAGGGGCTTAACTTAAAGAGCCAACCCAAAAGTGCACAAGAGCATTTCATTTTCTAATTGCCTTAACTCTAGAAGAATTTTGTGGAATTTTCTCTTTTCAAGGCAAACATGAACATTTAACACAGTTGGTATTCTATAGTATAAATAAACAACCAAAAAATATAGCATGAAAGGACAACATATAGATTGAACTTCTTTAAACTTGCAGTGAAAGTAAAGTTCACCGAAAATCAGCCACAGGTTAAATCACTGGGAGATCAAACTACTTCCTAAGAAAGAGGTTACACATACATGCAAGCAGTAGCTGTGGCTACCTGGGAAGGAAACCTTTGTTTGTTATTTCTTCCAGTCCCAGAAGAGAACATATCAGTAAACAAAACTAAATTTCAAAACAGTATCAATTGAAAAACAAGACAAGGAAGTCATGCAAACATCTGTTATGATTTTAGAGGGAGACAAAGAGGAAAAAATATCAAAATTTCAAGGTTTTAGTTTACCAACTTGTTGTAAATTCTAATGGAAATGGTTTTTGAA
The DNA here is from genome assembly GCF_036669915.1 of Pocillopora verrucosa. Classification (NCBI taxonomy): domain Eukaryota; kingdom Metazoa; phylum Cnidaria; class Anthozoa; order Scleractinia; family Pocilloporidae; genus Pocillopora; species Pocillopora verrucosa. The sequence goes on along the minus strand of NC_089319.1, from coordinate 12,874,924 downwards.
TGGGTGCACACTATGAACAAAGCTGCCAAGCAGGTCTTTCCTTTGTAATATCAGAGCACAGTAAGACCTTTTGACAGAAATTATCGCTTTGCTAGAAGGAAATTTCAATAATGCTCCCCCTATTGTTATACTCTTAATTGTAAGTTGTAATTGGATGAATATTTGGTACATTCAATCTGCATGTGCTTCTAAAAACAACCACTTTAGGTTATGTTATGCAAAACACTGCCATCATTTTCATATGAATAGAATAGATCTTTTCCAGTACTTAAAACTTTAACTGAGGACTTGGTATCAGAACTCCAACGATGCAAGTTTTTGACATTGTCTTCCCTTTTCCAGGGAAAATTAAAGTGGGTACTCTGCAAAAGATTCCCATTTGTGATTTCTCCACTTGATGGATTGAATTACTTTCATCTTGTATACATGCTTTGTCTTCTATCAGCATCTCCTCATGAGAAACACCGACACTATCTGCCCTCCTACAGTAGTCTTCAAAGTCATGTTTACTCCTTTTATCAACCCTGTGACATGACAGGGAAGATAGCAAAGTAACAAAAACCATCCCATTTTCCTCCAGTAATAAGCTGTATAATAGCTGTAACTGTAAAGACTTCACTGACAGTAGGTATCAGCATTGTTGTCATCCTCTCAACAACAGGAATTGCATAAATGTTGTGATGCTTTGAAATAAATTGTAGATATTCTATAATTTCCAGATTAATGCACAATAACTTGGAATCCAATATGGACTTCTATAACCTTTAACACTCCAGTGCTACTGCAAAATATTTCCAAGGGCAGGAGAGTTGCAGTTCTTTTGTTGTAATCCACTGAACATTTTAGCAGCTTCCACACACACCATTAGAGCAGATCAAATAAAGTGCCCCAGATAATCAAGGGAGCAAATATCCAACAAAGGCATTTATTGCAACGAACTATCCTTGAAGCGCAAGTCTTCCATATTCAAGGCATTCTAATGAGAAGTGGCAAGAACTAAAAGTTCTTAATATTTCTTGCCTAGAAAAACTGGCAACATGTACAGTTCTGATAAATACCAAAGTGTTCATGAATTGTCCATTAATTTTGAGAGCATAACCTTAAACAGCTACAACTACACTCAGGAGTGTATTGAAATAATGCACACAACAGTGTGAGGAAATATCAAAATAATAATCCAATGTAGCCAAAGAAAAGCTAAAAGAGAGGGAAAGTATTTAGTACACAAAATGCTTTTGATATCATGTTTTTTGTTCCAGTAACTTTTGAACAACCATATTTTAAAACAACTTACTCAAGGGATTTCAAGGTTAACTCCATTTGAACATAAGGACAATTTAAGGTCACTTCTTGAAATTGTATAAAAATTCTTATCAACACATTTACACACATGGCGTTAACTGGTCCATTTATAAACAAGTTTGTTGACCTATCATTTCCTCTCTTGTTTAGAATTTTTGGCATTGTGAATTTAGAAAATTCCTCAGAACTACAGTCAACTCCCAATAAATTGAACCTATGCTGCAAAACTTAATTTTTCTTCTCAATTTCTGTCAACCATTACTGTTATCTTACCCACTGCAAGTTTCACTGGCTCAAGGTAAATTTATAAACAGTGTAATGTACCTTCAGAAAGTGGTATGGTTTATATTCCTCTATTTTTTTGAAAAAATTCTGTTTACTCAACTCCTCCACACTTGATGTTGAATTTGATTTGAATTTTCACCACAGACCTTTTACATAAATGGCTAGCCAAATTACTATCCTTTTACAACTGTGAAAATTACCTTTTCTATAAAATCTATAAAACAAAAAGAAACAAAAGAATTTTCACCCAAGGGTGACACCAATAAGGCTCATCCATCATTACGAAAGAGGCCTATTTGAATCAAATGCTATTGATCAGTATGTCCCTTTTTCTTAACGTTCCCATTCATTTGTTCACAACTCTCATAAAACTTGGTCTCCTGATACCAGTAGGGATCGATTTGTTGAGGGTTGACTGTATTAAATCCTGATAACATCAAAACAAATAATAACGAATACTCCAGGTGCTGCTGCTCCTACACAGGTGTTGGAAATAGGAAACACAGCTAAAGCCATGTGCAGTGACTTAAAATGCCCTGATAAGTGAAAGAACCAAATACAGCTCTTCTCTACATCCCTCTCGTAAAGTAGGACAAAATTATCCCAAGACTGAAAATAATTGTTCCCACTCAGGAACCTTTAAATCAACCTTGAAATTTCACACTGAAGACAACCAATAAATTTAAGTGTTGAGCTCTGCATTAACTTCTCATTGTGCTACAGCCTCAAAGTCATGAAAATTGTTTTCAAAATTTCCAAAAGATCAAATCAAATCTCCAAGATTTTATTATGAATTCTAACTACATGATGCAAGCCATTTATTCTTTATACCACAAATCACTTTTATTTAATTTAATTCAAGCAAGGTAAGCTATGAAGACAAATATGCAAAGTTGTACAATCCATTCCCACCCTAACCAGAAATGATCTTTGGCATGATGTTGCTTTAGGGTGATGCAAAACAGAACAATATTCTTCTTAAATAAACTATTACTGACTATCTCAGAAATCAAGATTACAGGTGACAGAAGGGAACCCATTTGTAACTGCTCCTAGCTATTACAAACATCTTAAAAAACTACTATACTGATTTGATTACAAGTATTCTTCAACCATGTACATACTGTTTTCTGCTCTCCACTTGAAAAAGGAGATGCTCTATCCCTGAAATGCAATATTTATATCCTAAGAATTAGATTCTAGCTTCACACAATACACATCAAACATAACTGTCTAAAAGATCAACAGACTAACTTGTACATTTCTACTCATTTTTTTTTGTAAAACACCTTAACTCGCAATCAGAAACAAAAACCCTCATAAGTATCTAAAAAAAAGGAATGGAGTTCTGATGCATGACCATAAGTTTTAGCATCACATATTTAAGCAAAGGCTCAGCCAGCATTCTATACTGCCTTCCATTGACAGAGTTATGGAGTGCCATAAAAATCCTAGAGGTGGTATCTATGAAGCATGCTCACTAGACTTAGAACAACGATAACTTTTCCCATAGGGAACAGGAAATGCAAACACAAGATCCTGCTAGCAGGCTAAAGAGATGGCAGTAGGAGGTATTTTATATGCAGAATTAGATCACTAGTGGCTGGAATTTTATTGAAACCCCTGCTTAAAACAGATTTGTTGGCTTTCCTTTTGTCACAACTAAACGATATTAACTCAACCAATCAAATATACTGTTATATATGCTTCCCCAACTAAGGATATTTAACAAAATGGAAAAAGATTACTACCCCTTGACACAATCCTACAATATTTGACAAAAATGCCACACTTACGCTGCCAGTTGAGCTTTACTCTTTGTACCAACTGGAATACGACGAACAACCACAGAAGAATTCTTGGGTATCATTGTCATCTCATCTTTGTATTCTACCATGAAAGTTAAAAGAGGTATTATCTATAAATGGCCTTTACATGCAACATCAAAGTTCGCAGTATGAGAGAGAAAAAACTTCATATCAATCACAAGGAAACAATGTTTTACTTGTTGCTAATATTTTGAAGACAAACAGTAACGCATAAATTTTAATAAACTGAAACGTAAAACAATCTTGAACCAGATTTCAGCATGTTTTTGCCTGCTCTTGCAAGTTCAAAAAATTCTAAAACGTTCCGCCAAGCTTCTTCGGGTTAGCGATAAGTAAGAGTTGGTAAAAACTAATTTTAATTTATTGAAGAGTACATAATCGGAAAATTGATCAAAAGATTGTGTAATTTTAAACGAACGCAAGTAATCCTTCATTTCTAACTTCGGGAACTGTATGATTCCACGAGTTTAAGCTCACACTCAATTATGGAAACCATTGTGAATTAATTACGGAATAAAACAACTAGGAAAAACATTTATTTGACTAGACTTCAAATATAACTTTAATACAGAATTGATTCGCAACCTAACTAGACACCACGTCAAAATAACTGCTCACCTTCTTTCGTCTGAGCATTGGTAACCTCCAGGTCAAAATCACTGTTCTTTCCGAATTTTTTCTGAGTAATGATTGACTGTTTAAGGTCGGCAAGCGAAATAGAAAGTCCGTCGAATGTAATTGTGTCATATTCTAAAGCACTTCGGAACTTATAGTGAATACAAGACATTAGGATACCGACAAAATTCTAACAAAAAACGAAAAAACGTTGAACGAAATAGCACAAACGATAGAGTCACCTCAACAAGGAACACGAATCAGTTCAACATTTTCTGAAGCTAGATAAGGCGGGGAAAACGAAACATAATGGAAAATTCACTCGCATAGAAAGAAAGATAAATAAATGAGTGAAGCTATTATAAAGGCAAAATCCAACAACTCTAAACTACCTAAAGAAATCTGCTGAAATAAGAAAACGGTAGCCGAAACCTCAACGCGACACGACACGAGTAATCACAGTTCGCACAGCTTTTCGGGAATTTGGTAATTCGGATATCAGCGAAAGGTCACGAAGGATGACGGAAGCTGCCATAAATATTCGGGAAATGCTGATCTCGCATGTATCACCTTTGTGACGGCATAGGAATGGTTGGGACCGCGGTTGATCACTTGGTTAACCTTTAAAGCTATGTGGTGGAGATAAACTGCAAAAACCAAGCCTTTGTCGTCGTGTCATGTTAATTCTTAGGAAGATTCCATAAGGTGACATCTGCCGGATCACGCTAAAACAGCTGTGAAGATATCAAGTGTTTCGCCAGCGCACAATATCATTCTTGAAGTTGACACAACTTGCGTTAATTTAAAGTGGAAATCATGTTTCCATTTCTCTTGAGACGAACTCTGTCACAAGCACGTCTTGCTTTGCGCTTTGAATCACTTCAATTAACCAAAACTGCATCACTTTCGAGCCACATTAAACGAGAACCGAGCTCCACAAGTATCGGAATCACAAAGGTCATGGTTGTATTGGTTCCTGGGATGTACTTTGGCGGACGATTGGGAAGAAACTTGGCTGAATTTTTAGACGAGTGGAGTATTTTCAATGCTGAAGACGACGATGAAGATGACTAGGAATTTAACACGGTACGTGGTCATTAATTAAATCAAACTTCATTCTACAAATAAATTTTGTGGTTTTGACTGCTTCTGTCAATGGAAATATTTAGTGTATTTTTAATAGTTCATAGTTATAGTGTACTAAATAATAATGAATAGTTTGCAATGCCCTAAAACACAAGGTTCCTGAAATATTGAAATTATTCTTTAAGGACTATACATGCTGAAATTTTAAGTATGCCAGGAGCATGTTAATCCAATTAGCATCTTGTGCAGTGAGTTCGAAATAAACGTATGTTTCTAACTAACAGTGAAAAAACTTCTCGTGGAATTTGGGATAAACAGGTAGACGTGGAATTGTGTTTTTAAAGAATTAACGTTACCAACTGGTTTTCTTACAGTCTTATTCCTTTGGGGCGCATTAAACAAATCCTATTGTTTGAATTAATGGTATGTTTATTAAAATGATGTTGTTAACCAAAAGCTTGAAGTTTAAATTTTGCTTTTATTTTAATTTTTGCTTCTCCAATAAACAAAAATTTTTTTAGTTTACAATGTTTCATCTTGAAGGGTGTAAATAATTTCTTGGTCCCTCTCTTTTTCATTTCAGCTTGTGCCAGTGATGTGAAATGGTAATTTCCTACTCTGCACACAAACTTTACCACATGAATATTATATTTTAAGACACAAGGAGAAGATCCCAACAAGATTGATTTCTAAAACCAAGAATATTTTTATAAGAACAAATCTGTATTAATTTTTTTTATTTTTAACAGAAATTTTACGCTAAGGGTGGCAAATTCATATTTAACACGCATGAGTAAGTTTTAGTTTTTTTACTCTGGCTCTACTGTAAATTAAATAGCTGAATCCTAGTTTATGTGGATTGAATAAAAAATTAAGTGATGTTTGTGATGTACAATTTTTGGCACCAGTGTTGTGTAATATGCTTTATTAGCATACTATTCGGATGGCACTGTGCACGTAATCCCACAGAAAACCATGACGAAAGCTGACATTCATCAGTGCTTTCAATAAGACCTGGCACCTGCCAAAGCTCCAGTGGGTATTCTGTTGTGAATCCCAGGGTATACTTTGGAAGCTTTTAAGCAAACTCATGAGGTGAGACCTAAAACACCTCAAGTTATTCTGGAGTTCTTTCAGTCAACTTTTACCTTAAGTTTATAAACAAGTTTTGATAAAAATGATTGATATTGTCTTATAATATATTCCAGCATACGTTTCCCAGCAAAAAAAATATTTTGAGTTTCCAATAACATACTGACTCAAATTTCAGTAACCAGTAACCATATGTCCTTTCAGAGGACTTTTTGAGTGAAACTCAGGGAGCATGCTTGCATGTCAGCAAGTGGAAGATTTTGATCAGAAATTACATGATTAGTTAACCAATTACTATAATGGTAATTAATGAATGATTAATGACCATCTACAGAAGTTTAACAATGAAAACTCTCTTTGAAGCCAGTTTATTCTGAATGGAAGTTGTGGTACAACAAGAGGGAAATTCTTGCTCTACTAAGGTAGCCACCTTCTTCAAATCTTATTGAAAGGTATGAATGCATAGGGCTGGATGGGTTGACATGGGTCTAGAAAAAGCCATTTGGCCCTGCACTTACACAGCTCTTTTGTACTTCCTGAGAATGTGAATTGGAATTATGGCCTTCAACTTAAATTAAAACAAACAAGAGAATGAGTAAGGCTTCATTATGAATTATGAGTTTCTTGAAATGACTCAAAGAGTAGAAGGAAAAGTATCTACTGCAGAATATTTTTTAGTTGAGTTGCCCATTGTGTACCCTTCTTTTATAAGCAAGTATATCCTATTTAGTTTGAAACAAAATTTCTACATTTTAAACTCTAAGTGGTCACCTGATAAAGTGCCTATTGACTGACTTTGGTCAGACTGGATGGAGAAATATTTGGCTTTGAGTCATGACGCACAAGCCTTACTGCCCTTGGTCTGTACTTCATGACCTCGAGCCACATATTTTCCTGCCAAGTCCTTCCACTTAGTCAAGTACATGGTAGTGGCTAAATTATTGTGAAGGGCATGATTACAAAAACAGAGGATTTAATTTTTAGATATGCCACACTGCAGATTTAGTTTCTAAAAGCCTAATAATCAAATGTCAATTGCCTTAATGTTGATCATCAGTTATCATTTTTAGCTTTCAACTGTGAATGGCAACACCTCCATTGAGACACTGATCTAAATGTAGCATGGACTGTGATTACAAATGGCCTTCCACTTTATTTAATTTAATTTTTTAAATTTTTATTTATTTATTTATTCATTTATTTATTATATGTTTTAGTCATCCTTGAGTAAATTGGCATTGGACCCAGGCAATTGCAACCCAACATTAGTCAGTATAACAGAACTTAAAAACAAGCTCTTAGGAAATCCTTGCAAGATTTTTTAGGAAAGCCCCTTTGAGGACCACTTCAGCCATTTCAGTAGCAAGGGTGATCAAGGAGGAACCTCTATTTTATTCAACATACTTTGAAAATAAAGGTGACGAGATACTATATCAACTTGGAGATATTGTTTTTTGCTCAAAATTCTTAGAGCTAAAATTATAAAAACCTATGGCAGACAGAGATAAAAAGTTGTTTTTTGGACATCAGGAGTGACTGGTTTAATTTTCTAGATGCTGAAGAGCTTACTCATTTAAAGGCTGTCACTGTGTTAAAATTATTGGAAACACAAGTTGAGATGTTTGCAATGCACACTACATGTATTTCAACCTTTTTCTCAAATGTTGGTCCAAACACGTCATTTCCTAAGTACGCTATGATATGGCAGTCCAATGACATCATTTGAAAGTAAAATTTCCTGTACGCATATCGAATGTCTGAGGAAACTGAAATTTTTAAATTGAATATTATGTTTCTCCTAGGTATAGGTTTGGAAGACTTTTCAAAATATTATGGTACCATTATTTCAAACAGATTTTCTTATTTTACATGGAACACGTATCATTATTTTGTTCCGTTTGTTTTTCCTATTATTCCTTAATTTTCGCGCCTCATCGCCTGATTGCCTGTAAATAAGCTGCTAATCGAGTAATCCTGGAACCTATTCTTCTCTCCCCAGTCTTTCCTCCGGCGCTAAAAAATTTTCAAACAACAATCTGCCTCTCGTCGTTAATGTTAAATTTATTCGGGGATTTCTTGTGAAGCGACTTCTTGGCGGATGATAAAGGACTACCTTTATTCTGGAGGTGATGGTTTTGTAATAGAGCACCCAGTTATTTCGACAGCGATTATCACGCAATACCATTATACGGATCAGAAAGCGCGTTGTTTTGTCATGCCTCTATCAATCAGCTAGAATGTGCGTGAACTTCATCTACAAAAGCAGTATTTTTCTTTTCAGCCTTTGATGAGTGTATATTCACGCTACAATTGTGTCTTCAACAGCGTACATATCTGTGTATTTGTGTGGGTACTTACGGCATGAATAAGGGACGAAATTCGAGCGCCTTGCAATCAACTGTACATTTTTTATCGTCGAGTACCTTGTTGGCGAATGGTTCTGACCGAAAACGTTCTGTAGTTGAGATTTGTGGTTTTATGGCTGAATTGTAAAGTGATTATGTCTGAAGAGACCAAAGAGAGCTTAGGAGTGAATTTTCGATCAAAGGAAACAACTGAATGTACATCGAGCACTACTGATGCATTCCTCGTCCCGTTTGGGGAGCTCGACGAATCGCCGGTTGAACAACAAGACCTTAGCGGACTGCTCAGGCAAGTGATGTGTTTGTTTCGGCTTGTTTTGTTGATAAACTTGTCCGCAATTTGACCTCGACCGTGTCTATTCAATACTGATATTTTGTTTATTGAAGTCAGGCTTTGTTAGCGGTATTTTGTCATTCTGTTAACACAGGATAGGGGAAAGGCGTACCGGAGCTTTTATCAACGGATTTGACGGCAAATTTCTTTGCGACGAAGCTAGCAGTTCGTAAGTACTATTTGCTGTCATGGTAATTAGTCACATATATTTCAGAGCCAGATTAAGTTGGAATAGTGGCCTATTAATAAAATGTCTCCGGGCGATATTGGAACGATGTGTAATTCACCACCGGTTGTTTCCCGTAAATTTGCACCGAATGTTCTGTGGCATGACCAAGCTGTCAGTGACTCAAAAAAGTACGGTAGAATAATTAAATTTTAATGATTCCTTAATGATGAAAGCTTAAACCATGGAACCTTCGAATTGAAGATTTATAGTGATATTACTGCAAATGTGCTACAATCAGAAAGAGAGAACTATGTTTTGACTAGTCTCAAACACAAAGAAAGCTAATTTTTCTTAAAATTACAAATTATTTATTTGCCTCATCTAGAGGTAGAAATAAATTAAACAGGGCACGTTCATACTCAGATTCAAACTTTAGATTGGCTATGTATGTAATAAAATGAAATTAGAAACTGAAAGGACAAGTGATTTTTAAGTGGATGAATGCCTTCATGCTTTACAACACTGCAATTAATTCTCCAATATTTTTTTTTGGTCAAATTTTTAAACAATCTGTCATGAGATTTTCAAAAGTTTTTGTCTCTTCAGATTTTACACATTTTATGAACTGTATTCTGTAGTTTTTGTGTGTATAAATATACACAGTTTGTAGGAAATATTGAGTTTGTAATTGATGAAATTCACAATATGAAAATTTCATGGATCAATGAACAATAGAAAAGCATATTTATTAAATGTAAGATCCTAGGCATTGAAACCAATTACTTATTGAAACATTACAATTTATTTGCATCATTGTAATATAAGAATTCCTCCTTTTTTTCTTGCTAACATTATTCATGTTTGTAATAGTAATTCAGAAAAAAACATGACTAAAGAGGGCGACACCAAGAAAACCCATGTGTTTAGTCTGTTCAATTTAGCTTCTATTGTAATTGACAGCTTAAGTAAATCAAATGTTTTAAGCCTTTTTCTTCCTAAATAAGCTCTGCTATGGTTAATTTCCTAAAAGAAATTATTAATTGTAAATATTTTTGGAGACAAAAAAAAGGTGTTGCACTCAGTTGTTTGACATGTCTTATAAATTTACTTGGTTCTGTTGCATTAAACAAGCTTAAATGGACACAATTTTTAATGTATACAGTTCACCCAAACATAAGCTACACTAAAGCCTCTCTGATTATTGGCTCTTGGGTCAGAGAGGACCCAGTTTTAATATCCGTGTCTTCTTAGTAGGATGTACATTGAGATTTATTTGTGTTTTACAAGGATTTCCATCCCTGAGAAAAGCTGTAACTACATGCTTGTTAAATCACATTCTTTTTTGTGTTCAATATTGCCAATCAGCTGCTGACAGGTCACTCACTTTTCACCTCATTCTGTTATGTGAATAAATGAACAAGATAGCATTTACCAATCATTCTCAATCCAAGGTTGTTTTTCAAATTTTCTTGGGTATTCATTTAATATGGGTCAGCTAAGCACTGCAAAAATTGTTTTTATTGGTCAGTTAATTGTTTGATATACATTTAATATTTTGAAATGGATTTTATTGATTGGCATAGAACTTGATTACACAAACTCTGCTTTAAAATATTATCCAGTGCTAAATTAGCAGCTCACTATTAATTTTAATGTAGAATAATTCTTTTATTTATCAAAATATAAATGGAAATGTTGAAAGGATTTTAGCCAGATCTTTGTTTACTAATTTCTTGTCAAGGACATCGAAATGTCTTTTCAAAAATATTGTATCAAGTTCCATTTGACTGCTGTTGAATCATGTACTCAGAATATAAGTCCAAGGGCTAGACTGAAATTTTCTCTAAATGTAAGACATTAAACAGATATCTCCTTTTTCTAGGCCCCGGAAACCACATCCATTGCGTAGCCCAGTGAACAGCACCCAGACCTCCGTTTCAAGGAAAGTAGCTGTTACTTCTGTCTCAGAGAATACAGGGAAAACTCTGACATCAAAAGACTATAGGAATTTCTCCAAGGCACCTCTCAAGTTGAAGTTTCCATTATCTCCTAGAGGTAATTCATAATCTTGACTCATAAAAATAAAGCAGTATTTATAATAATGTTATGTTGCTTGTGTTATGTAAGGGTTAGAGGTTGCATGATTATTTTTTTTTTTCTTCTATTAGTAAAATAACATTTATGATTTATCAACTCTGGCAAACTCATAAATTATGTAGTAATAAGAAATTTATGTGTACATTCAAACAAATCTTGAACTGCTTGTTATTTCAGAAGATGTGTATATTTATTTAGCAGTGCACTGTTTTTATGCTTTCATTTTCTGAACCAAAAATGTTACAAGTGTTTAACAACTATTCATGGAAGTTGAGGTGGGTAGTGGGGGATATCTACTGAGCTACGAACACTAAGGTTGGTTAAGAATACAGCTATTTTGTTTGTAAGGGTGACTTTTATGTTTAAACCTGATAAAAAACAAAAAAAAAAAAAAAAAGAATAAGGTGGCCCCAAAGAATGAACAACACAATGTAACCTCAACAAGAGTGAATTTGAAATCACCTAAAGAACGATGTGTACAACATAATATTCTATTGTTTTGTTCCTCTTGTATTCACAAGTATGTCTGCATTTATCCTGTGTTCAATTTAGTCCTTTTGCCTGAGGTAATTTGTTTCACCTCTTAAAATTCATTGATTACAGGTATACCCAAATTACCTTAAGTTTCAAAATTGTTGCCTGCACTTTTTCCTTTTTTGCAACAACCTTTCTGCAAACAGCTGTACACTGAAACAGTTACATAATATATCACAAAAAGATGATTTTAGTTTATTTATTTCTACAATGATTACAATATATTTAGGCGCAAGTTTCTCAGAGGTGAAAAGTAAGGGATATATTGGGAGTTTCAGTTGCCAATCAGAGTGCGCCTTTAACGCTTTACACTGTTTTAGACATATACCAAATAACATCATACCATGCATAAATGTTTTGATAATTTTCAACTGCAAACTCTCCTCATTCTGTAAATCCAGTGCTGCGCTCATGCAAACTGTGCCATCAAGCCAGCTGGGAGCAGCTTATAATCAGAGTTCATGATATACCCATAAAAGAATGAATGTAAGAAATAAGATCAAAAGAAATCCCATGTTTTGGACGCAAGTATTATGATTTTTGATTGTAGAAAGATCAAACTTTACCCCTGCAAAATGACTTGTGGGGGACATAAAGTGTGATGAAATATTTATCCCTATAAGCCTTAGTATAGCAGCAGGTTATTTGACACTTAGTTTATGCAATAGTGTTGGTTTTTTATCTATTAATTAGCCATCATTTGAAGCAATTGGATATTACAAACATTTTAATTCTAATAGAAAATCTATTTTTTCTCTGCTACTATTTGTATTATTATTAGTCAAAAAATTTTAAATGAATTACTTACTCGATATGGAAATGACACTGCATGTAATCAGTCTGACACTTTGAATATTTTGAGAACTAACTTACTAACATGGCTCACAAAGACTAGACTTGAAGTATTTAAAAATGCAACAACAGAATAAGGCCAATATTCAGGTATTTTAGTGAACAGGTTTGGTTTATCAGAGGTGCTCTATATGGTTAAATTATTCTAGATGAAGTAATTTGAATTTGCATCAGATGGCAATCCAATAATAGCACGCAGGCTTATTTTGTCTAGGGTTGTGGCAAAGTGCCAGCTGCCAGCTAAATTCAGCAGCTAAATTTGGTGGCTAATTATCTGGAGGCTAATTTTAATGGCTAATTTTGCCAGCTAAATGTGGCAGCCAAAAGTGGCTTCTAAATTTGGCAGCTAAATTCAGCAGCTAAATTTGCTCTCTAAATTTGCTGGCCAAACTTAAATTTGCTGGCTTTATTTTACAAACACAGAGTTGGCCATATCAGACCGTGAAATTGTGCCTAATACAGGTGCCAATGCAACTAAATTTTTCACTTTGGCGACCAAATCCTGAAAATTAGTCACCAAATTGGGAACTAGAATGTTTCATCATAACCTTACTTAGAGATATAGTGAATTAAAAAGATTTGCAAACTAAAAGGTAAATCCACGGCAGACTTCCTTGTTAAGTTTGTTTCCAAAATGCAGCACATGCATCTCGATCAAAACTAGATGCCATTTTGGATTTAAGTGAGCTTGAATGTTGCATATCATCCATCCTAGTGTCCACTTTGTAGCACGTTAAAGGTTTTTTCCCTAACTTAATTTCTAGAATGATGACAGCGTTAAAAAAAGGTTTTGTTTGTCTTTGAAAATGGCAACCAACTTTTTTTGAATTGGCTACCACTTTGAAGAATTTAGGAGCCAAGTGGCTATCAGAAAAAAAAATTAATTTCACACCCTGCATATGATAAACATACTTCCCATGTCAGTCAAAGTGAAGATTTGTTACAATTTTCCCTTAATTTGTGTTTTGTAACTACAGCAGCAGCATGGAATCTTGAGGAGGACGAAGACAGTGGAATAGCTAGTGGAAGTACTGATGGAGTACCTTTTGGTTACACATCGGGAGGCTTGTATTATTCTACAGATGTACATCTTCAAACACTTCACACACTGGTAGGAATTGCGAAGCTTGTGTTTATTTAGCTATTTTTATAAGATTAGAACAAGTCCTTGACTTGATTATAGGTAGGGAATGGTATTTTATTATTGGCTTGTTAATTTATAGAGGTAAATGTAGGGGATCTACAAAATATTGTATACCTATTCTATTACTTCTTGAAATTAGCATGTAAACTTCGCAGCTTTGGTGGCTACTAAAAATGTTTTACATGAAGTTTTTGACTTTTACCAGTTCTGTTATCTTTTGCTTAACTCCGCTAAATATCTTATTTGTTAAAATATGATTTATTTTAAGGAGTTTAAGGGCTTCTTGATTCACCCAAATGAAAATCAAAGCTAAAATTAAACCACAAGGCAGAAATAAAGTAGTCAATAATACAAGCAAGGGTTAGCATGGAGGTGGTGGACAAGTGATTGAATTAATTATTCACTCTAAATGTCAGGGCAATGAAGAGGAAGCTGTAACTCCTCCTCTGGAGAAGAAGCAAAGGTAATCTTGACTAAAATAGGGTTTTACTTTGTTTAGGTCTATGTATAGCACTTGTGACTGTTAATTGTATAAGGAGACAAGATTGGTGCTTTTAGGTGATGGAGCAAAATTGAACACTAAAATTACTACTTCACTTAGAATGAACAATTTGTAATGTAGATTAAAGCTAAGTTCACCAACTTTTGCAGTGGTTTAAAGCAAACAAGAATTAGTAAACTGGCCAGACGGCTCAGCCAAAGAAAAGAGAGAGGGAATATGAGGTAATAGAGTACTAGAGGCTTAATCATGGCCTTATCTACAAAATTCTATCTTGAATAATTGCCTAATACAGTTATGATTTATTATTATTGGATACTAAGTTGGTATACATTTTCCAAGTCTAGCAAAACTGTGAAATTTCTACACATGAATTGTGTCTTTAGACTTAACCCTCAACAGTTCCATGAGTGACCAAGATAGAATTTCTCCTTGCAATATCAATACAATTTGAAGCAGACAAGTAATAGGAAATGTAAAGAAAAATATCAATAAGGGTTAGTCGATCCAATACCAAGTTTTCCAAACTCGCATGATGAGAATTGTATGGCAGACAGTGAGGAGAATAACTAATGAGATCTTGGGAATGAAAGGGTAAAAACATCACTAATGCCATAGCACCTGATGCGTGTATAGGTGCACATTTGCATGCACATATACATGCACTGGTTGATACATTCATTCAACCTGTGATTGAAACACAAACCTCAGAAAGAACACATGAGATTGTTTTATTTGTGAGCCCTAAAATGACTTCAAGTCTGAAAAAAAAAGAGAAAGTATACAGAGGAGTAAAGGGAATTGATAGCTTGGCAGTAAGAGTCCCAAGGTAATCCCTGAAAGGTTACTTGAAGAAAGATGGTTGTTTTGTGTTGTGGGTATTGATTTGTGGGCATTAGTTTATGGGAGTTTTCTCTCCATTTAGACTGGGACATTGCTTTATAAGAAGAGTACATTTAATATTTTTTATTAAGTTGAAACCTTTGACACACTTGAACTTAGAAAATGTTGATTTTGTTCCTCATAGGAATCAAGGAAGATCTCACAGTTTAGAAGATATTTCATCCCCAGCAGGACCAGGAGCAATCCATGGAAACAACAAATCACCAAGGTTACAGCGCACCATGTCAGTTAATCAACGTTCCTCCCCACGGACACGGCTCTCTGTCCAAGAGAATAGATTCAGTTTTAATAACAAAGGTACTTGGGGGCAGTGATGCAGTAAAGCATTGTATATTATACACAAGCTGAATTAAGCACACATTTTGTTAGTTCTTATGATCTATTGGAGAACTGATGTATAGATGACCTCACCATGCACAATTATTTGCCTCTTTATGACACAAAAAAAAAGATTCCATATTGCTGCGTGCTTGTTCAGTAATATATCACAGGAGACATCAAAATGTGGTAAAAATCAGTCACACCTGCAGCTGTGTCTTGTGTGTCACACCTTTGTCCTTACTACGTTTCGACATCTGGGATATATTAATGAACAGATGCGCACCAAAGTGGAATCTATTTGTTAATTGTACTAACCATGAGGCTTGGTGGTAATCCATGTTTTTTTTTTTTGCTGTTACTTTTGTTTTTTATCTTTGTTTGTTTGTTTCTTTTTTTTTTTGAGAGCAAATTATAGTTAAACTTAATATGTAATAGCTCTGTGGTACAGTAAGTGATAAAGTGTCACTGATGTTGTTTGTTCCAAATTAAGAATAGAATCTAACTTTTGATAAAAGTGCATGCCCGAATATTCAATAATGATAGCAACATGCAGAGCTAAATTAATGACAACCACAGATGAAAAAGAATATTTACAGTAAACTAAATCAGCAGTTCA
The DNA here is from genome assembly GCF_036669915.1 of Pocillopora verrucosa. Taxonomy (NCBI): domain Eukaryota; kingdom Metazoa; phylum Cnidaria; class Anthozoa; order Scleractinia; family Pocilloporidae; genus Pocillopora; species Pocillopora verrucosa. The sequence goes on along the minus strand of NC_089319.1, from coordinate 12,858,883 downwards.
AGGTATTCTAATAATAACAGCTTAACTTAATTAAACTGTGATTGTTATTGGTGTTGATTGTGAATTCTGATTTTTTAAAAGATGTAAGAGAAAAATCTAAGAAAAAGAGAGACACCAGTTTAGATGGTAGGTACTCAATTTATCTCCATCATCTGAATTAACTGTTTCAGAGGAAATACAAATCTTTTCATAGCACTAAGCTCAACTACTTTCCTACCTGCCTTTTGGCAACCTGGGCCCAGTTGTTCAAAGGCCAATTAGTCCTAATCCAGTGTTAAATTTCAATCCAGGTTTCCTTACTTCTTTGTTCAAAATCTTTTTAGGGAAAATTTCCCTATTGTTTTTCAAATTGCAAGCAAAAAGATTTCAACTGAATTTCCTTTTGAAGCTTTCAGACCTGAAATCAAATTCCACTGTCTCTGGGTTATCCTAACCTAGCTTTGAACAACCTGGGCCTGAATCATAATATGGTCAGAAGGTATGAAATTTTAGTCCAACACTCTCAGCTGCAAAGTCCAGGTCCATGTCCTTGTCGTGCACCCTGGCTAATGTCCTAAAGTAGGGGATAGCCTGTCAGGGTGAAGTTGGGTGGGGACTTTGTAGATCCCACAGCTGCTATGGTAACCATGAGGGCTTGATTGTAACCCAGAGATGGAGCAACAATCAGAGCTGTAGTGAAGCTGTGAAGACAAAGCTTTATTGCAAGAAGAAATCAAGCAAGAAACATTTTAAGTTTGCTAAGAAGAACATTGTAGGGAGGGAGGCAAAGAGAATTGACTAAAATAGGGTCTGGTGGAGTTCCATGGTGTAATGAGTTTGGTTGTGATGACAAGTAAAGAAAAATCCTGTAAACTAAATTTTAAGAGCAAGGTTAGGAGTCAATAGGAGCTCTAGATCTAACATAACTGAACATAGCAAGACTATTATGAAACAAAGTGGCATACCTACTATGCAAGTCATGAAGCAACTTGCACCAACCATGATACAATTTTTTGTACAACACATTGTTTAAGACTTTCTCATTTACCATTCTCAGCTCTTGTTGATGCAATTGTTCGCAAAGAAACTGATGAAATTAGGAATATTTTGGAGTCAGAGGATGTGGATATCAATGGGTAAGGATATCATTAACAAGTTATGATATCACAGTAGAAGCTGAGACAAGTGTATTAAAATCCTTTTAAGACCATAGACCTCAAGAATTGATAATTATCTTATTTTTCCTTTCCATGTTAGCAAATGGAAGATTTTGATCAGAAATAAAATGATCAGTTTAACAATTGTTATAAAGGAGACAAGTATTAAATTATCATCAATGGAATTTTAACATGGAAAAATCCGTTTGAAGCCAGTTTATTCTGAATTGAAGCAATGGGATAATAATAGGGAAAATCTTAGGCGGGTGTTTTACTGATGTAGCCACTTTCTTCACATCTTATTGCAAACACTGGGAGCTGGGTAAAGAAATAGAGTTAGACATCTTTTTTCTTGTCACGAGCCAGGAACAAGGAAAAAATTCTGAGTTCCCATTTGGAATTAAACCTCAGACCTTCAGATTCTGTACTCCTTTGTTCTACCACTAAGCCTCAGAGACTTTATGTTAAAATGAAGTTTATATATGACATACCTCCTGCATGCTGCTTGGATCAGCAATGTCAAATGAGTCATGTTTGTAAATAGAATAAGAAAGTTGGTAAATTTTGAGGGCAGTAAAAGAATAATAATTATGTTTTTGTCTAGTCCTCAGTGTGGGACAAATTTCTCAAAATTCTCAGTCCCCTTGAGGAATAAAACCTTAGAGCTTCAGATTCTGCACTCTGATGCTCTACTGTGCCACAGAGACTCTATGGTGAAGACGGCCATTCTTATTCTTTTTGCAAACATTAGGCTTTCAACATTGTTGATCCTAGTAATGTGCAGAATGCATGTCATATGAATTTCATAATGGCCTTGTTCACCATAGAAGTATCGATTTCTTTGTCCCATGCTTGTGACAAGATGAAAAACATCTTCCTCTATCCCTGTGCCGTTTCACAAATTTAAATGTACACATTGTTATAACATTGTGACTTCTTATTGGCTGAGGAGTTTATTTTTTGCTGAAATGTACATTTCTTGTATTGACCTGTGGACATTTTTCACTTAAACAGTATGTTGCATCATTCAATATCCCTTTGAAATTCTTATTCAATTCATAAATGTTGTCATTTGTAAAAGAAATACATTTGTAACTCTTGGTTGTTTTTTTTACTGTTCTTAAATTATTTTGTATTGGTTATTCAGGGTAAATGATGATGGATTTGCACCTCTTGATGTGGCCGTCATGCTTGGAGTGTTACCCATTGTCAGAATGTTGTTGTTATATGGTGCTCAAGGAAGCTCAAGTTGTAAGTTTTAGCCTTATCAATTTTCTTTTTTACAGTTGAGTGTTCCCTTGTACCTGGGGGACAAAAGAAGTGTTGTTCACTTTTGGCACAGGCCATGAAGACAAATTATTATCTCTTTACGTAATCAAAGCTGTTAACCCTTTCACTGCCAAGATCTCCTTATTGTGAGATGTACATTTCTCATGATGTTTGATCATAAGATGTGAGAATTTGGTGTTTGATAAACTAATTAACCCCTAATTAATATTTTTCTTAATTCCCATCACTAGTCTGCTTGATATTGTACTGGTATACTAAAGAGAAATTCTGTCTTGGTCACTTATGGGAGTCAAAGGGTTAAGGGTTGTCTGCTTGAGAAAGTTTTTAAATATTTATCTACACTGTTCATCAGTTGCAAATTAACTAGCTGTTTTGAGAAATTTCTTCCAAACATTTCTGTACTTTGACTTTTGATCACAACAAAACATGCTTCTGTCAGATGAAATTGCTTGCAAACTTCATGCTGACTTCACTAACTCTCATGTTTGCCAGTAAAATCAGTTTAGTGACTTACCTGACTTACCTCTTAGTCCATGTTTCCAGGGTGAATGGGAATTTGGAATTATGGTTTTTGTTGAGGGGGGACCCGGAGAAAAACTGTGGGTGCAAGGGCAGGAACATAGTAACAAACTTAACTTGCATGTGATGCTAGATCCAGGAATCAACCCTGGGTCATAGCAGTGGGAGGCAAGCTCACTCACCACTAAACCATTCTTGCTATGATGTCATCAGGGTTGAACTCTACAGTGAAAAGTACACTTCCAAAAAAGGAATAACACAAGAATTAAAAAAAGACTTGTCTATGGAGTTATGAAGAGTTGTAAAGGATATTTCCTCAAAGTACATAATGCTTCACATTGAAAACACCTCACCTATATCATTTGCCTCACAAAATTAGAGAACCTTAAGAGATAACACACAGTCTGAACTTGTAATGTGTTTGTATCCCTTGACAAATTTCATAACAATGATAACTGGTTAAGATGAAGGTCAAAATTTCATGTGTCTCTGTTAAACTTTCTGCTATTTTGCTAAATTTTCTAGTGATTGTCTTGATGACATTTGTTCTGTTTCATCAGTACCAAGTTCATACCTTACCAAGCACATAAACATGTTGTTGAAGGAAGCAGAGCTTAGAGTGGATGACCTCACCACAGCAGTGGTGCATGTCAGCTACACTACATCATCTGAAGTAAAGGTGATTCACATTGCTGTGATTGATTTCCTATTGCATACCAACAGAAAAATTTCCCTTGAAAAATCCCCCTCCCCCCCGATCAATGTCATTATACAAGTAACTGCACACCAGCACCTCCCCAGTTACCCAACAACAGTCACATGAGAACAACTGGGCTAGGTGTGCAGTTGTTCAGATACTGATTATAGTTACAGCTATAACCTGTTTTGGTGAATAATTAGAAAAAAGGATTTTTGTGGTTACTTTAGAGCATATTTTCAGAACTCAGTGATGACCAGGGAATTAATCATCAATTTGTGTCATCTTCAGGAAAATGAGAGGCTTTTTCAGGAGTGGTTATGGAGGAAACACTTACTTGAACAAATGAAGAAGGGACTTTTAAAAATAGGTAACAGATGGTACAAACAAAAGGTCTTTATCAATATCATATCACTTCTTTTGTCCATAGTCTAATTCCTTGGGTGAATTTCTGATAATTATCAGCATAAGGAAAGTGGAATAACTCGTTAACTTTTAATTATCATAAACTCAAAAATTTTGCTTTATCATCTGTCAAAAATATTCTGAGGCTCCTAACCAACTAGCAATTTCATTTCATCCTGCCATCAATTATCACTGTTTCAGACATCTGGAAGAAGGAACAAACCAAATAGTTGGTATTGTAACAACTTGGGAATATGAACTTTTGAGCTCTAGAAAACTTACCAGTATTCATGTTTTTCATAAGGTCCACAACGTGATGGACAGTTGTGTAAGAAGTGCTTTTTATGATGTATTTCCATGTACAACTTTAAAGTTTGAATTTCATTAAAATCCACAGTAATTATTGTCTTAGGGATCAGAGAAGCCAGATATGGTTGTATTTTTACAGATGATGCTTGTTATTTCCTGTCAAATTCATGGCACCATTGCAATACCACTCCATATTGTTAATTGACATGCAGTCACATTACTATCTTTTGAAATTCACTTTACAAGACAAAAACCTCTCAGAGTTGTAACTGTAAACCCTAGAAATATAGTCAAATATAACTCCTTTGCTCCCTTTGTAATTGTAACAAGTATTCTCATCCTAACATCAAAGTTAAAATGTTTCCTTGAAACTTGGCAGTGATGATGTAATAAGCTGAGCCCAAATAAATGAAATTCAGGTAGAGACAGTTTATTTTTCCTTTGTCAGAACCACCGGACAAGCCAAGTGGTGTTACAATATCAGTTGCTTCTGAAGACTCACTGCTTGTTCGTTTTATTGAACCACTCAATGAAAAAGTTATTGTATCTAAGTATAAAAGTGAGTATAAGCTCCACATGCTATTCTTATAGTCAAACCCTCTAGATCCTAAGATCAGCATATCACTTCTCTGCACTGTGCTACATACATTTCTTTCAATTTTGGCTTTGAGAATTTTGTTTCAAATCAAATATCCTAAAGTTATGGTTTCTTTATCCTTTCATATTGTCCCCTTTTTACTTGAAAGTATATCAATATTGTGAGGAGGGATTTTTTTGGTCACACCTGGGATTGAAAGGGCTAAGCTGCCACCTGCTCTCCTATTTCAGTCCGAGAGTTTCTCAAATTTGAGGTATCCCTGCACCAGGCCTCCTAGTTCGTGATCCAGCCGTGGTCGCCATTCAGCTGTCTCTGATCAGGGTTTTTCCCTCAACCTAAGCAAGATTTGCTGTTTGTCTGTTTCGGAGTTGTGAGAGTTTGTTTCTGATTTCAGTTCAATGGAGCAAGTTCCCAGACTTCAAGATTATGGAAGGAGAATATGTCCACCATGACCTAAGGTCACAAGAGTACACAATATGTAATTTGCAGAAGGTTTGTATTGAATAAATCTGTCCCACATGATACTACTAAGCACTAATTGTAGACCATGGTGAATGGAAGGCCGTAAGAGTCGTTTGGACAAGGAAGGGTTTGATAAATAGTCATTAATACACGGGCACGTGTAGACATGGAATTTCTTTTTGAAGGTTTAACTCGACATCTTGCGAGTGGATGTGGCAATCGAGTGTGTTATGGAGTAGAATACGAGAAGAGAAATTCCACATTTGCAAGCAACCAAATATCATTTTGTTTGTTATATAAACACAGTAGGCCAACTACTATTTACTGACGTGTCAGCAGCTGATTGGCGGTATCAAATACACGATAATCATTGGCGTAATTTCACACACGTGCAGTTTCGGCTTTTCTCAGGGTTAGGAATCCTTGTAAAACACCGCAGTTTAAAAAATTGCTTTTTTTATTTTGACATATCCTCTTTGTTGTCTTCTTTATGTTTCTGACCATTTATTTTTCGGGGCGTAAATGTAATGTTGGGAATGTTACGCAAGTTTGTATTTGTATTTTTATTTGTAGTCTGTGTTATACTATGTACGTGTTTGCTGTGGAAATCTAAAAGGTTTTAGTCAATGGCTGGAATCCAGTCCTCCAAGTGCAATGCCATCAAGTATGTTGTTGTTTTTATTTAGCTAGCGATTGCTTATTGTAACGATGGGTAGCAAGTGACTAAATCTACAACTTTGCTTTGGAAAGTTCAATTCTGAGGCGTGAAGAAAAGGAACAATATATTTTTTGACAAATCACAGAAACTTCTAAAATCTTCTTGCAACCACATTTGTGGACACCATTCTTTCCCTCTGTTACCTGGAATATAGAGCTCCAAATTCTTTGCAGATGAGGAAAAAGTAGCGACAGCAAAATACAAATCAAGGAATACCAACAGATAAAATGCATATTAATCTGTTAAGTGAAGGTGGAGAAAAACTAACATGGCAGTTAACGTTCTGTATTGAGGTTGACTAGCGTCTAATTCTCACCAAGGCATCACAGTTGCATCAAGCATAAGGCTTGTGAGAATGAAGAAAATGATCGCAAACTCAAAAATCTCTTGATTTTCAATTAAATTTTCCTTACCAGTGCCTTAAGAAATGTAAAGAGAGCAGTGTGGAGAATATACATGCTCATGTTAGGGTTTAAAGGGTTAAACGGTCTAGGTTTTTTTTTTTTTTTCCTCAAATCTGTAAATTATTCTGCAGCATGGCACGAGGTAGATGACTCTAAACCTCGTTTCCAAGGGCGACTCGACAAAATAGATCATTTATTTAGTCGGGTGTGGCAGAGCCATGAGGAATTCTCACCAGTTCGACCATCACTAGCGCACAGACCACGAAGCAACACATATGGCAACGAAACAGGTAAGAAACAAGGCTTAATTTTTGTGCTCTTTTATTTCCTCCACAAACTTTCTTATTAGCTAACAAGATGAAACGATAACAAGGAGCTTCACTGCCAAGATCGACAAATACCACCTCATTTTCATTATACTAACCGCTTGCGATAGATTGTCATGTCATCCTGGGGGAGCAGTAACACATTTAGTCGCTGCATGCTACATGTAAACTGGGATAAGCTGCGGCGGAATGGACCACTTGGCTCCAGCACAGACTTAAATTAGATGTACATTGCTCCCTGTTAACAGTATGCATGACGTTTTTGGATGCATTTTGTTGTCTGTTTTATTTTTATGCATGTTTGCTCTAATTTACACTTTGACAGGTTGCGAAGCTGGTGCATCGCCAAGGACAAGTCGTAAGTCAGCCATGAAAAAGAGTCTAACAAAGTACACTAATCTACTCTTCCATTCGGCCCCAAAATTTGCCAGACATCTAAAGAGGTAAGAATGATTATTTATCGTTTTTCCTTAAGTGTATACTAATGAGATTTGTTTTGATTGTGTGTAGCGTCAATCAGCTAAATTCCAGAATGTACACCTTTAGTTTTGACGGCATAGTCAATACAAGTCTCTTCCATGAAGTTGACTTGTGGACAAAATGTTCGACATGTTTTTTCGTCGTTCCTTCGTTTCTTCGTTTCGTTATGTCACTGTGGTTCTTCGTTTCGCGTTGTCGTGCTGTTTTATCGTCGTTTCGTGATGTCACTGTTTGTTTCGTTTTACCCTTCGTTTCGTTTCTTGGATGTTTTGTGTCGTCGCTTTGTTTCGCCGTTATAGACCGCGCTCGACTGGGAATGAGTCAAGGAACATTACATGATGAAACAACAAGTCAATCAATTTGATTCCAAGTTAACTTCACGCTCTTCAATCGGAAAAGTGAATGCTTATCGTCCTTTGAGATGAGCAATATATCACCTCATGGTCATAAAACAGTCCCTACAGGACATCGAATGAACTCAACTCAATTCATCTGTCGCATTGTATTTGAACTGAACAATAAGAACGTTCGTTTCTACTTGAATCTCTGCCATGGCATCTCAGAAAAATTGACTGATTTGTTCTGGGACACCTTCATGATGTATGCTTTTTGGCGGAATATACATCACGTGACTCTGATCATGACTGACTGTCACAAAGGTTTTAAAACGTTTATAGTCTCAGACATTCTTACTTTTTCTAGATAAACTTTGTTTGATAGCAAGAGTGCTGACTTTCCGATTGATTGTCGTAAAACCAAAACCAAAGTTAAATCACAAAATACCTTTAGGGGCAATCGAGAACTCGAAATAAAAACAACCAAACTGTTTAAAGTGCGGGAAAAAGCGAGCCACCAAGTCGTGATTGGTTTTAGTTTTGCATCTGATTTGTTGGGAGGACGGACCAATCACAGAGCGAAGTAAAGCAAAACCAATGTAATCCCGGATGACTTTCGACACTTAGTTGAAAATGGCTCTGAGCCTTCAGTGATAGACTCTGGAAAGAAGACGTGATGAATGCTTTATGTAGTTTGGTTTCTTTTTTTTCTATCCGCAGAGGTGTATATCTGGCTTCTTTGCTATTCACTGATGACGAGAAGCTCCTTGTAACCCTGGACGAAAATATCCCAATAATTGAAGTGGATGATAATCATCCAAGTACCTTCCTTCAAGACTTTTGTTGGTTAATGAAGGTGCTCATCTAGCTTATGTTATCACTTCATAAAACTATGAAACTCGTACAAGTTTATGAAATAAATACTTATCGATAAATGGACTAGCGTAGAGGGCTCTCTGAAGTAACGCGAATAACGCGCGATAAAGAGCAAACTCGCAAGACGTCTTACCCGCGCTGCAGGTCTAAATCACTCGCGTTTAGTTGAGTCAAGCACCCGCTAAGAAAGCCATAATAGTATATTGCTTTTTGGTGGTCGCGTTATTCATACAGACTTAGAATTGAAACTCTTGTTTGAGATGAACGTTTTAGTTGGGACTCATAAGGAGACAAGACAATCTCAGCAACATAAATGTGACAGGTTGCAGAGGCAATTAGCTTTGGGTAACATGGAGAATCTTTATGTATCTTTGCGAAATAATTTTACCCGAACAAGTTGCAAAAATTCTCAAATTCAAAGTGGTTTGAATTCTTGAGAAGCGAGGAGGCAACTTGCCGCAATTCATCGAGCGGAAGTAATGCAACCAGAGTGGTTTGTTGCAGAGAGTTGGTGATCTTGTTGTGCTTGCAAGCCTTGTGATGTTAAAAAACAAAACAAAACAAAGCAAAGCAAAAATCTGTAAGACAGAGGTCTGTTAGGTTTCATAATTACTTCATTCAAGAAACTGGGAATTTTTCTTGTTAGGGACCAAACTGCACAGGATTAGAACCTTAGAAGAGAGTTTCCACGTCTGTAAGGGAGGGGTGGATGGGGACTAGTTCGATTCCATTGAAGAATTACCGCTTCATTATGTTGAATTTTCTTTCATTTTAGGTGGCTTGCACTTGGAAAGATGTTAAAAAATTAAAGCAAGAAGTAGAGAAAAAGTGTTCATCCACTTCAGTGCTGTTCAGATGCAAACTACTACAAGCTGCTGATACTCTGCAGGTTAAGACTCGGTTTGATTTCTGAGTAAGAATGGTATGCGTTCTTCACAACAGCTTCGGCGACTCTGCCGTAACTACCTGTACTATAATGAATGAGTACGAGAAGTTAACATACAAAAATCTTGTCCCTTCCACGCATGAGCCCTTAGTATATTCACGAATAACGCTTCAGACGAAAGAGCCTCACTGTTGAGGGGCATACTCTCAATAAATTCACGAATCATACTTTAAAAGGATTTTTTTTCCCGTAACTTTACTTAAGCTGTTCCTAACCTGACAGAGAAACTTTATTGGGAGAGCGTACGAAGGGATCTCTACCTTAAAAGTTGGTAGATACTCCTTTCCAGTCCCCTTTGGCAGTCGGCATTTGGCAGACCCTTTTAAATGGTCACCTTTAGCCTAAACTTGCCGAACGAGTAGGACATATTAGAGAGACCCGGGCTGGTGTCTTTCATTCCTTATTACGAGACCATGCAGAATTATTGAAAGGTGGCCATTTGATTTTTCAGGGTGCCCTTGGCAAGCAAGATCTTGGCAGGCTACATTACAAACCAGTAAAAGATAGAAATGGTAGCACTGTGATTGTCGCCGTCAACTATGCAATTGTAAGTATAGAGCTATTTAGACAAATGATTGCATGCCACAGTAAATCATCTGACTCGCACTCCTAACACGTATTCCGTGCGAAATAAATAAAAAGGAAGGCTCAGACGCTATCCTATGGGTCTGTTCAGGTATTATACCTTTGTTTGTTGATCTTTAGTTCGACTTCCAGGGCACAGTTGCATTTGGCCAACTGTTTTTCTCCCGGCTCTTGGAATTTTATTTGTTTCACTTCTTTGGAAAGCCCCACATACTTTCATACTTAAAACACTGTCCAGGCTAAATGAGTTCACTTTTTTTTTCTTGAAAAAGAAAATGGTTTTATATCTTCCTTTTCATTTGTTTGTTTGTTTTTTTTTTCATCCAGCATGGCAGTTCCTTCAAGCCGCGTATCCTGTCTTTAAAGTGGTTATCGTTCAGTAAACTCCAGAAGAGGATTCAGACTCCTCCATTGCAAGGTGGGCTACAGGATGAGTTGTTCACTGCATCAGAGATGCTTGTCTCCTCCATTCAGGTGAGAACATGAGTCCGCATGAAAAAAGATACTCAACAGATTAAGAGTGACTAGTATCTAATTTCTCCTTACAATATCAGAACCAAACATTAAGGTCACAAGAATAAAGGAAATGATCACCAATACTCTACTCGCTCATGATTGTTAAACGAATTCTCCTTATCAGTACCTTAGAAATGTATTAAAAACAGTATGGAGAATATACATACTGATTCTAGGGTGTAAAAGGTAAAGGTAACTGTTTCATAGATGTTTTGACACAGATATTAAACTTAAGTGAAGTTCTGTTATTCAACTTGATGAACTCGTAAGCACTGATGACTTAATGAATGGAATTGTTCCCTTTACGAATTATTCACATGGGAAAGGAAACATTATCTCCCATTATCTGATCAGAAGTATTTTCTTTAGTAATTGGTTCTTAAGCTATCCTAAGTTTCCTTGTAAATTAGTGAGAGAATTCAGTGTTAGATGACACCCTGTAGCTGACACCCTGTAGCTGACACCCTGTAGCTGACACCCTGTAGCTGACACCCTGTAGCTGACACCCTGTAGCTGACACCCTGTAGCTGACACCCTGTAGCTGACACCCTGTAGCTGACACCCTGTAGCTGACACCCTGTAGCTGACAAGCCAACTACTCTCCCTGCCGTTTTGTTTGTTATTGCATTGTTGTTTCCAAAGGTGACCTTGGCATACTGCTTCTTCACCAGCCTGATGGTGTTACTTTGTAACGGAAAAATTTTTGATTCCTTGTTCTTTCAGGAAAAAATTCATTATTATGAAAACAGTAAAAAGAGCCTTGAAAGGTAAGAGTTTTGTCATTTTAACCATTAATTTTTTTTTCGTTCTGTTGTTTGTGTGATCACGGATGAATGAATGACATTTCAAGGCCCCGTGAAATACACCTCCGCCAGATAAAGGTCCTTGGCGCCATTTCAAGTGACATTTCAAGGCCCCGTGAAATACACCTCCGCCAGATAAAGGTCCTTGGCGCCATTTCAAGTGATATTTCAAGGCCCCGGGGGAATAACCTCTGCTTGCTAAAAGCCCTTGGCAGTGCATGAGCTCTTCATGTCTATTTTGTTTTCTTTGTAGGGGTTTGTACATCGGTTATCTGAAGCTCAGAACTTTTGTGGACGCTATTCATGTCGTGGTTCAAGAGAACTGCCCCAACGTTCTCCCACACGTCAAGATACGAGATAACCCCAATGTGTCGAGGTGAGGGGAAGTCTTTTTGAAATCTCGTTCATTTGACAAGTACTCCTGTTGAGTTATTGTTTTGAGTCCAGAAATTGTGTTTCTCCTATCAGTCATCTTATTATTTTATGGATTGAGCATGCGCTCTTTAGTGTTCGAGCAGGCCCTCATCACTAGCGCTGCAGAGCGCGCGTTTCTCCACCCGCGGGAAGATTTGATACGAGTCGGGGAGCGGTTTGCGAAGGGTTTGGCACGAATAATTACCACTGTTAGACGCCTTGTATCCTTCTCGCCGGCCTGCGTTGGTTAAGTCCTCATACCGAAGAGCAAATGATTAGGGCCTGTTAGGGAGCTAACGCTCTTTGTCAGACGTTTTATTGAGTTTACTGTGTTTTCGATCGTAGAGAGGAGTGGCAATGGCTTCAGACGCTGGACACTCTAAGGGTAATTTGTTTTCCTTATCAAACTATACTTTATATTTTATTTATGCCTTCCACTTTTGTTTTCGTAAGAACGTATATTTTGTGTCCGAGGTTGTAACGAAAGTTAGTGCTCTTAATTTGTTCATTTTTGAGCTTGTTCTTGAGTATTTTTCAAACGGAATAGAATTTCAGATTGTTGCTGTTGTTTATTTTTCTCTTTCGTTTTTTTCTTCTGTGAATGGGTTTAATTGGTCTCTCGCCATATTTAAACTACTAAAAATGTTATTCAATGTCACGCATACTCAATTCGTTTACTTGCGCGGAGTATGCCCCTATTAACAGCGCCGCACGAAGTGCATTTCTCTGCCCGCGGAATGATTTGAGTCGAGTCGAGGAGGTTTTCCGGTGGTCTTGCACTGGTAATACTTAACACCTTGAAGACCTCTCGCTGGCTCGCGTTGCTCAGGGATTCATACTTTTCCGCAGGTAAAGAAACGTTCGCTGACTATTGGCTAAGTTCGTAACATGATTTGAAAACCTGTGTGAATCAGTTGAGCCGCAGCGTTTTTATCTAGCAGTGAAGCTGTCTCTGTAATTCTGTATTATGTGACTGATGAGCTGCTGATTGTGTGTTTAGGAGGGGACTCAGGACACAGAGCCATCCAAGACTGCGCACGAGTTTCAAGTACTGGTGGCCAAAGCTGCCGAAACTTTGATGGAGAAAGTAGGCGTTAGTAAGGAGGTACTTTCTAAGATCTCTGTAAATCCGTTTTTCTCTCTGTTTTTACAGTCAGAAGTGTATGTAAGGAGTATTTGTCTTCATTTAAGACGAGTTGGTTAGTCGTGCTCTTGCTCTTGTCTCTCACTGAGTAAAGTCGACTCCAACTGAGTCAAACCCTCTCAGTCAACAGTCAACAGAGAACAAGTTAGGGTTATTGTCGGGTTAGGGGAGGGGTAGGTGCGCAGTTGCTCTCATACTAACATTGATCCGGTTTTTTTATGGAATTCCGTCATACACTTATTGTACCTGCACCAATGGGAACTCGAATCCTCGATGACTCGAACCTCCCGGTAGCTCGTTGCCTTTGATGACATTGTCGATGTAGTTTTGCCCCCGATAAATCCAGTCAATTCGTTACAAGTCAAGGTATTTGTAGTCCTAATTAAAGTGATACACTGTTAATTTTACCCCTCTTGCTTTGTTCCTTGTTACCAGGCTTCCAAACTTCACAGAATATATGACCGAGAGGTTGTTGAATTGGATGAGAATGTGTCATTCATCATTGTGTTCCCACCCCCTGAGGAAGTCTGCAGTGCTCCAGGACAAGTGGACTCACTCTCACATCACAAAGGCTACATCTCCTTACCTGTGCAAACCTTTGAAATGAGTAAGTATAAGATGTAGGTCATATTTTGATGAAGTTCTGAGGTTTTGTGAAGAAAAATTTCAATTCACGAGCATCTTTGGCTGAAGCATTGGAGAAATCCTCTCTGGCAAAGATTTTTTCTTGAGCCGTTAATCCAACGTGTTAATTATTGTATCAAGACATCGTAATGTGGAATACCTGAGGTAGAGCCATATCTCAGTCGTAATTGTTTTATGTCATAACGCACCGCTCATTCTACACATGCCGTGAACTAAATATATTAAGGTCACCGTCCGTCTATCGCGCTCGGTATCAGGGTGGTTTACTGTATGGTATGCTTAGGTGCACTGAGGCAACAACGGTAGTGTTACCAACTATTTTCTCCTAAAGGAGAGATAGTTATCAGCCGTGAACAGTTTTTTCTGCCTCATTGGGGTAGATTAACATATCAACCATGCAGATTACCAGACAGAAACATGCAGTGATACATGTATGGTACTCATGTGGGAAGTGGCTGTGATGATGAAGTGATATGGCCACAAAATACGCTTGATATCGTGGCATTAGCTAAAGACATGTTCTGTTTAAATTCCAGTTCACATGTATACGTACCAGCAAGAGTTTATCTGCCATTATTCTCGTCTCTCATCCGTTCTGGATATGGACTCTGTCATCTCACAGCAGTCTCTCAGAGAGGTAATGTGGCTTTTTTAATTCATTCGAAAGACATGAGTATTACTCTTCACTGCACATCAATCGAACAGGCTTCGAACTTTCTTCCAGCGTGGTTTTAGAGTAACGATAATTGATAATTTTCCATTGCCGGAGTGAAACGAAAAGGGTGTGGGTGGGTCAGTCAATCTTTGATGGCAGTTCTTTTTGTTACGTCTGCCATTACTGGGCGTTTACTGTCTTATGTATTAACTTCGCCAGTTGTGTAACTCTTGATACTCGATGTGCATGTTAAGTACTGTTAAGTTTTTTATAGGGGTTAGGTTGTTGCGGTCAGCTTGGCAAAGCTACCAGTGGTGTGTTTGATGAAAATACCAATTTTAACCAAAGAATTCTGCCAATAACTTCTCACGTGGCGCCAACGTGTGTTTTTATTTACCAACCTCTTCACTTAATTTTTTTTTCCTCTCCCTCTTTCAAAAAGGCATTTTCATCACCCGAGGTACAGTTAGCAAAAGCACGACAAGAGCAGCTGTTGGATTTCCAGCGGGTAAGTTAACAAGTTAACTATTAAGAGAAAAATTTTTGTATTGTCAGAAAAATGGCAACTACGTGAGATAGTCCAAAAAAGCACAGTGACTCAGTTACATGAAGTAAAACTTTTTCAATGATTTGCTAAGGGGAGTATCGTAAGATTCATCGGAATTCGATTTGTTTACCACTTGATTAGACTAGAATAAAGTTCAATGTGCTTCGACCGCACAGAAGCCTGTTAAGAAGCTTGCTTTGAAATTGTTCTTTTTCCGTTCTAAAGGAACTTGACGAAACATGGCAAGGAATGCGTTGGATATTGGATGCCCTGCATTACGCGAGGGATCGTCAAATTCGAGGTGGCATACCTCTGGTCGAGGTGTTTCAATACTCAGTTTCTCACCCGGACGGCCAGTGCTGTGTTTGTTCGTCTGATTTGAGAGGCAAAGTCCTCTGCAATGGACATAGTGAGTATCTGGTCTTGTAGTTGTTTCAATTAAAAGTTAAGGATGACAAACAAAATTCAAGACTTGCTTTACGTTATACCCGTATGTTTTTTGAAGATTTTTTTTTAACATCAATTTTCTGTAAAATTCTCATTGATGTAGTTTGATTCTGTTACGTATTTGAATGATATGCTAACCATTTTTATCGGTCAACGGTCACTTCTCCGGCTTCTATGGCCTCTTCCCTTTGTCTTCAAAATGGCTGTTGTGAAGAGTTTCGATTGTATTGTCTAATGTAGTGGTTTATCTTTCGTCAGATTCCTCATCAAGCAATAGCCCCAGACAAGGAGTGGTTCAAATTCATACAGCAGGAGAAACAAGCTTACCTCCCGGAGCCACAGTAACGGTATCATGAATATACTTGATAGTCGGAAACGAAGGCACGATAAGACTATTATTAAGACTATGATCTTCTGCAATGTCTCCTAATTTGTAAATGGGATCAGGAAAAAGATATAGAGAGCCTCGATACAAGTTCAATTTTCTGCAGCGCTGTTTCCTGTTGATCCAATAATGGTTTTAAATCTTTCGAATACTGAAGTGCTTTGACGTGAATCAATGACGTTTTTCGAGATTGGACTGGAAGTAAGAATTCTGCCAGTATAGATACCAAAGAGAATTGTTCAAGGTTGTTAACTTTTTGTTGTACTCGACCTGGCAAAATAGAATAGAAACTACATTTCATCTTTCTGCAGAGACATCGGGCCTTCATGTCTCAAAATTTGCCGAGTGGGTGTGTTTCAAAAATGAAAACTGTTACGTCTCATTTTTTATGGGTAGGGGTTCTTCTTCCCTCTAGGTATGGGCCGTTTTGGATGTTGAATTATTACATCCCTTTAACAGTTGGTAACTAGCAGTCTTTTGATGTTGTCTTTTTGTTTATATCTTTTGTCGTATAGCTTCATATAACGCCTGCAACAAGATCGGACGAAGTGGTCAAGATGGTTGTACAACAGCTGTATAAGAAATGCCAAGACAGAGATAAATCTTCCTATTGGCACAATCTCTCTGACAAGAAATTGAAAGACTTATGTTTAGTTGCAGTAATCGGTGGACAAGAGAAATGTTTTAGGGATGATTTTAAGCCACTACAGCTTCAAAATCCGTGGAAACGAGGAAAGTTGTATCTCAGACTACGCGCTGATGCCTTCGCAGCGTCTGCTACGGGAAATTTCACAAGTGTCTAAATTTCAATCACTTAAGACGAGCACCTGTTCCTATGGAGCCATGTAGTTCTGAGTGTTGAAGATTTTCCAAAGAAAAACTCGTGCCACATACTGCAGCAACCAATCACGTAAGGGTACAACACATTGCGATGTGGTAACGTGTTATCCTCTCCCAGCACGGATGTCACGTTTCCCGCGCTTTTCACCGCTTACTCTTAGTTTCTTTGAGGTCCGATTGGTTTGTTTTGTGAACCACGTGACAATCTCTAGAAAATCCTCAGAGTTTCAAACCAATACTAAAGGTACTCTATCTTTTCAACTTTCCTTAACTGGTGCTAACCGTAATTACTGCGAAAATCAGAGCGGAGCATTCGTTTATTAGCATCAGGAGGATAATTTAAAGGTTCCAAATTAAACGCATCAGATTCCAAAGCTGAAGCGGCCAAATCGAGATTGAGTGAAAATAGTTAACCAAAACCGATAAAAACAGTGTTTTTAAAGGCAAAGAGATGCCCAAATGTGTTAGATTTTCTCGAACGCAGAAGCGACAGAAAATGGCTCCCATGTGAAAAACTGCTAGTACCAGATTTAAAATGACCTTAAAGTGAGAGTAGTGTCAAGATTCTTCGGCACATTGTGTTTTTTATTATTTAAAAAGGATGAAATCCTCCTGTTGGTAATCAAGATGGGTGAATCCATCGTAAATCTAGGGACAAAAAATTTACTGTATGTTAGTTTGAAAATTTAGGTATATAACAAATGGAATATATTTAAGGAGTAAAAAATAATGTCGGAATTAATTAATTTCTTTGTATGATAAGAATGATTTTGTACATATTGGTGGTCTTGGAGTAATTATTTAGGTTTTCGTTTGTCGGCTGTTTTTTTCCCTAATTTGGTTTAATTTTGCCATGGATTAACTTAACTTCAGTTTTGCTTTTTCGCTTTTGTGACAGTGACATTTCCACCGGAGAAGGCGAAAAAATGAATTTTTCGTTACTAAATCTTTCCTAGTCACGTTTTACAGTAAAAAAGACCTGATTTTCTTATTAGGTATTCATAGTTTTTCGAGCAAGAAGAACGGCTTTACACTCGAGATACGGTTGTATGGCCCCAAAAGTTTTCACAGCAGCACTGTAGAAAACTTAATTTAAAGTCTTGTAGTTTCGGTTTGAAACCTCTCTCCTTTACTCGTCAAGTCAATCGCGTTTGGTGTGGACTTGGCGACCGCGCATTTCCTTCTTGTATGTGCAGTGAATTCGAAATAGTTCGTTGTTTTACTTGGTTGAGTTATACGATTGGTCAGATAGTTTTCTTTTTGTTCATTTTTTTAAAGCACTTCTGTCTTGCCTGTTGGTGTCAAGACGAATTTAGGATTTGTCTCATGGCCAAGGCGTTTGTTTCCGCTCATGGGATTTGTGTTGACCAGATTACACTTAAGAATAGAAAACATTAAAAAAGAAAGAAACAGGAGAGCTGGCTCCCTCTATGAATGTATCATATTTATTCCCTAGTCAGTCTTGCAGGAAGATATTTTTCACGACAGTTTTTCAAATCCTCCATAGGCGATATTCCTATTTAGGCAGCTCTAACAGAAATGTATTCAAGTCTTGTTTATCACAAAAGAAGTTTCCACCTGGTCTACGTTGTTTGACAGAAGGTAAACGTTGAAGTGAAAATCGTATTTATTGTGAGATTGTTGTTTAAAATCACCATTGTGTTTAATTTATTACTGATATTTTCACCTCTTGAGGAGGAATCCAGAATATTTCTAGGCTCTGGGAGTTTGATAAGTCTGGAAGAGTGCTTGAAGTGTTGAGAGCACTCATTTGTGTCACTTTTTCCGTTTCATCGTAATTCATCGCATTTTTGGGTTAAAGCAGTTGAATGTGGATATTGTGTTATTTTATACGTAGAAATGTTTATCTCCTTAGAAATATAGCAATAAGTTTTCTTTATAAAGCAATTTTAGACTGAAACTGGCTGGGTTGTACGTGCGCTAAACGCAAAGCGGAACGCTCTTTTGGTTATTTCAGCTCTAACTTTGTTTGCTCCCAGAGTATTGATTAAGTTAACATGTGTAGCGGGTGAAATGTTGATGCTAAGATAGACTAAAACAAATAAACAGAAATATTTCTCACAGTTGTTTGGCTTTCTTGGTTCTTTCTTAAACGAGGACGACTACAACAACGACAATTTCCGACAATGAAACAGTAGGCGTGCGCGAAACTGTGTTATTAATATTGTGGCAGGGTAGCAGTAGCCGTCGACATTTTTCGAGGAATTGCTGCGAAGAATGCGCAGTGGCATCAAAACGATGCAGAGGAGACTATGAGCAGTCTCTGCTTTTCTAGGAAGTTCGTCGTGCTATTATATAAAAAGAGGGGGGTAATTTATGTTAGTACACCGCACAGAACTCTGGAGATGAGCATTCCACTCGATGCATCACGGCAAAACCAACGTACCGGCCACTTCCTCCATTCTTTTGTCAAAGGGCACCCGAGTTGATTGAATTCTTCTTCTGGTGGACTGCTTAGTCTCAAAAAAGAACTTCTGTGCACATCATGATTAATCCTGAAAAAGCTGAAAAAGCCATACAGAGGTATGATGTCCTAAACTGATTCGAAATGACATAGACCGTTAAGGATTGGTTGAACCAAAGAATTCTCACGATGATCAGGTGACCGCCCAACCGACTGGTTTCTATTTCCATCAACACATCATGACATGACGAGTGTGAGACACTGAACCATTATTAATCACTTACCCAAGAATCTCTTACTTGCTATGAGACCTGCTCAAAATCTTGAATGAAAACACATGCCCCTAGCATGTGATCGTTATGAATAGATTGTTGATCTTGATTTCATTCTTAATGTGAATAAATTTCTTAAAACTTTTTTATCTTTAGAGAACCCTTTTGAAAACCACGTTTGAATGAATGAAGGCGTCTTCGTGAATTTTATCTTCTTATTGTTGTTACTGCTATTTAATGATTAGTAGATGGTTTTGGCACTTTATTATATCTGTCATGCGGTGCGGGCCTACATCTTCCCATAATCCAACCCGATCATGTCCAGTTTCCTTTCAATTTTTCGCTTCAAAGAACTAAAATAAACAATTTGTTATCTGTCCAGTCAAGGTTGCAATGACTACTTCTTTACACTGCAAAGATGCCTCTTTTCTGATGATTTTTGTAATAGATTCATAAGGATAAGGAACATTTAACTGTAAGTAATGTTTCTAAGCTCTGCTTTGCTTGCAGTTCCATTTAATTACTAAAGTTTTCGTAAGTTAATCATCGATCCGTACTAAAGCTTCTTACTATCAACTTCAAAGCCGATTACTTAACTATCAACTCTGTGCGTACCAACTGACTAAGCTTGTGTACGAATCTTTATAAAAATTGAAGCTTTTAACTCTTGAAGTACATTTTCAAAGCCCGGGCATTTGCTTCTTGTATCGATGTGTTCCTCAGCTTTAGAGATACCATCTCGTTAGGAACTTATAGCTAATACGGCAACGACTAATCTTTAAAATACTGCCATTTTTCCATAACTTTTCTCTCTTTTCTGTCATGAGCTAAATAAAGATATTTAGGGTAAACGGACACATATGGATTTGAAAAACGAGATCGATAATGCATTCAGGAATAGAAAAACATTCTATGAAAAGCTTTATCTTTGGAAATGGGTATCCAACGTGCTTTGTTAATTGAGCGCATGAGCAAGCACATTTTCTAGCTAGGGGGGACCAGAATGTCCCGAGTGTCCTGAGGTTTCTGTAACGACTTTTTTTAGCGTGCTAGATGCAAAATAAAACATTATGTTCTACTGGGGGAGCTCTGTAGTTGCAGGGGGTAGGAACTAGTTAGGAAAGAACATGGAGACCAGTTTCAAGAGAGATAGTCTTAATTGGTGAGAGAATAAAATGAAAGAAGCCATCTGAGATCAAGGAACAGAAAACAGACAGTTTATGAGCAACACTATATTTGTATATCATTCTATGTGGTAAATCCCCTTCATTGTAAGCCTTCTCTTAAAATTTGCACATGAAAATATGCTTGCTATTTCAGTAATGCAACAGGAAGCAGGTTGAGGGACAGTGTGTATCAAATATGTTACTGTTAGAAAAAATATTGCATAAGATGCCTTATCTCAGTTTGTGGGTTTAACCCTTTGTTTCAGTAGTCAGATAATTAAAAAATATATTAATGAAGCACCTTTAGTCTTGATGACTCGTTCAAAATTATTTTGCCTTTTTCCTTAACATTTGAAACTGTGATAACAACTTTCTTGCTTACTGCAAATTAAGCCAGAAGCCTGCCCCCTGTGTTTGTGTTTTGTTTATTCTGGTATCATCTTTTCAGTTTTTGATGAATAATTAGCTGTGTGTTTTCAAAATAGTGATATACAGACTCTATCACACTTAATTCACAATTTTATTATTTTCAATTCTCAGGGAAACAATGGCTGAAGAAGTGGTGAACAGACAAGGTGATTTGAGTCTTCATATTTTTCACAAGTGGAAGGATACAAACCTTGGAAATATACTGGCACCAGTTTTAGCTTTTGTCATAGAATACCCAATTGCCACTTTATTCATTGCAGTCTTCATGGGACTCTCAGCATTGCCCTTAGTGCTGTTTGTGTCATTTGTCTTGTACAGTTTCCTCTTTACTATGCTGGGGTTTGCAATGGTGGAAGGCACGCTGTTGATGATTGCTGTTTCTATGCTCAGTGCAGTCATATTTTTTGCTTTCTTTGTGTCAATCTGCATAACAGCCTTTCTTATCTTCACGTGGAGTTCAGCCGCTGTGGGTTACACTTTTGTTCAAAAGCTGAAAGGAATAGTTCTTTACTTTTTTCCATCACTGAAAGAAATCTTGGAGAATTATGCAGCAGTGGAACGGTCACGATCAGATTGAATCTTGTTTTTTCATGGTATAACTTTTGACTGTTGTCAAAAATTGATATTTAAAGTGATCTGTTCAACTTGGTTACTATTTAAGGGAAAATATTGTTCTTTCATCCATTCTATTATCATAATGGTATTTTAAGTAAAAAGAACTGCATGTGTGGATTTCATTTTTATTGAAGAAGTTTTTCACAAGCAGCATAAATAGTATAGTTGGAGGTTATCTAACACAAAAAAAGTTGAGTGTTTTACAGATTTTTACCCTGCTTCTCTTAAGGATGCCAATTTTAAGAGAGGAAGTGTCACTTGTAGTATATTTTCTTGGATGAATTCCCATGTTCTTATAGCTATAGGGCTCCAAGTAAAGGCTGGTCAAAGGTCAGTGTAGGGTGAAAAATAGGTTTTGTCTGGTCAACTCCTTGGATGGCTGGACATTTTTTCTGGTTGGTTACCCATGTAAAGAACAACTCAATTGCAAGCTAAGTTCAGTTTCATTTTTCCTTCATTGAGTTTGAGGCTGCACAATCAAAGCATAGTAAATACCCTTGTTTTATAGGAAGGGGGGGGGGTCTATACAGATATGAGGTAATGGAAATGTGTACATTTGTCTAAGAGAAAATAGGTTTGATTGGACAATTTGACCAGCACCAGCTGGGAAATTGTTTTGAGCCTTGAGCCAACAATGCCCTGTTGGGAGTCATGCCCACCCACTGAGCATAGATATCAAGTAAGTTACCCCCCCCTCTCCAAATGACTTTCTTGAATAATGAGGATACAAAGAAAACTTGATTCTCTTCTCACAGTCTCTATTTATAACCATTGAAACCTCTACCACCCTAGATCTGATCAGCAATAATTGTCCCTTTTAGCAGCAGAACATTCGCTTTCAAATTAGAAATGAGAGTCTTGCAAAAGGATGCTCTCTTGTTGCTAAGTTTGTTTTCTCTTATCACTTATTTGCTGGCTACCATTATTGATATTGTAAGGGAGTTAACCCCTTCACTCCAGATATCATAATGGAAAATTCTCCCTACTGTCTTCCATTCATTCCTTATAAAGTTTGTACTAAGAATTTGGAGTTTGGATTGAATGATAATCCCAGAGTTAATATTTTTTGCTACTCCATCACTTATTCATATTATAAGGAGCACTTTTGTCCCACATCAAATTTGTAACTCTCCTTACTGTCAACCATACAATTCTTATAATGTTAGTTTGGAGAATTTAGTATTGGATTAACTAATTATCCTCAAATTGATATTTTTTTTATTCTTATCACTTATCTGGTTGATATTGTATTGATATTGTAGGGAGAAATTCTGTCTTGGTCACTCATGGGAGTTAAAGGGTTAAAACCGTACCAGTTCTGGTGGCTTATTGTTTTATATTCCAAGTCAAGTGAATTAAATGTCATCTGTCCATCATGTTGGGGGTGGGTGTATATCAACACCACGATGACAACAAAGTTACACCTAGCACTGGTGATCACTCAGGGAATGAAATAACAGTCATTAACCTGTGAATAATATTGTTGATTGGTTGTTTATTCATTAGTCGGGATGAAAAGCGATGTGTGAGTAATAATTTTGATAACATAGATTTGGCACTTGAAGTTTGCATTTCTTATTTATTGATGTAGATTTTTTTTTCAATCTCACTGGCAAACATTTTATTTATGTGTATTACAGCTACATGGAATATTTGTGTGCTGTAATTATCACCAGTTTAGTAGTAATTTATTTATTAAAAGAAAAGTCCTGTTAGTGTGGATTTTGTGGATTTAAATTCTAAATGAAATTATCATTCGGTCCAGTTCTAAGTCATGTTTTTTGAGTGTTGCATCTTCTGTTAAGGGAAGGGGTAGCAGTTTACAGGTGTAGCTGGGTTTGCATCCAAGTTTCAACAGGAGCCCAAAGGAGGAAAGTAAGCCAGTACTGCAAGCAATCCTGAGCCAAGTGGTCTTCTATTAATTCCACTCCCTCCAACATCTTCTTGTTCCTTTCACCATAATTTTCATGGCCAAGGGCAGAAAACTCTTTACTAATTCTGGAATGCTAAAAATGATAATACCTTCAAGGTTGGTCCTTTCATTTAGTTTTTAACTGGTGTGTTTTTTATGAAACAAAGACTCATCATTGCTCTTGACATGGAAGAGGGGAAAGGGGGAATCAAGGGGGTTTTATGTGACTGGGGGCAGTTTATGAGATTTGGGTACTTATAGGAAGTACCCAATGAAAATCCCCTTATGAACCTTAGGGGGAGGGGGGAGGTGTGGGGGACTCAGTGAAAACTCAAAGAGAAGGTGAAGGTCCAAGTTTTTTTTATTCCTGGTGCAAGACTTTTCATTGGTGGTGACAAGACAAAGGACATGCTTCTTCATAATGCAGATCATTGTCTTTCTTTAGAATTAAAGCCTACATAGCATCACAAATACCTTACACAACATGTATTCCTTTTGTCAAAAAAGCTTTAATGTGCACACCAAAAAAAATCACAGGCCTTCAGATACACCTATATTCAGAATTGCCAGTGAACACAGGTTTTAAGGGGAACTTGAAGCTCTAATAGAGGACTTGGTGTGGGAGTAAAGGTAGGAGTATTAAAATGAAGTAAAGTCACCACACTAAAGGCCAAATTATGGCAAAATGTTGAGCCATACTACACACCTAATCTTGGTTCCGACAGAAGAGTGTTTTCTTTTTACTAGAAATGTCTGCAAAAACAATAATGTAAAAAATGTTATTGGACATTATGGTCTCTCTCTTGAGTAAAAAAAGCTGAAATCATGATAAAGACATCACCCCCTTAGTATTTGATATTTTTGGATCCATCATCAAAGCAGTTGGCTCAGAATTCCAATACATAATTTATCTTGAAAAGGCTAGGTTATACAGTTAAAAAGCAATTTCAGAGTTGAGTATCTGTGCACAGGTTAAGACTGTGAACCTACTCAGAAGGAGACTTCTCAAACTTTTTTTTCATACTAATTTACAAGAACTTGTTTCTTTAAATCTATGAAAATCATTAACCCTTTGACTACCATGTAATATTTCATATTTCTTCACAATATCACCCCTAAATCAAACACAAAGGTCACAAGAGTAAAGGAAATAATAACCAACAAAAGCAGCTGTTGATTGTTAATCATATTCTCTTTTTCAGTACCATATGAAATGTACAGAGATTTGTATGGAGAATATGCATTCTGATATAAGGTAGGGTGTACACAGTTGGGATGTTGCCTGTGCTGCCTATGAAGAACTGTTACTATGTCAGTTTTACCATAAGACCTCCATTATACTATCAACAGTTCCTGATACAATGAGTTTCTATATAGGAAACTTATGACCTACAGTTGCATCCCAACACAAAACAATAAAGTACACTTCCCACACAAGACAAATTTTTTTAATAATCTTGTACTTTCTATCTATGACCTGTTACTACTAATACTCCACAATCTTAAAATATAAGAAGTTAAAGTTTGTCATTTTTATTTATAAAAAAAAATCCAAGCTTATTCCAATTACTGCTATAGTTTTATTTGAACTATAATAATAAATTGTTGTCAACTCAGGTTTACATAAAGACACACAGTGCATGATAAGCTCTCACTTATTTTTCATAGCAAATGAAAGCTCTCTTTTTGCTTAATCATTAGAAAAACAGGGGTTTCAACATTTTTCATGAGTGGCTACCAGTGGTGCAAGAAGTAGCTGTGCCAATATATGAACTCAAACATGAGCCTACTCGCAGAATAAACAGACAGCGGTGAGAGGTCTTTAAGGCGGCAGGAAACCACTGGTAACCACCTTTCATTAAAATCCCTAGACAATTAAAGTGAATCTAGATTCAAGCCATTTTGTATCATTCATAAAGAATATGATTCATCACTGCTATTTTTCATATCATATTTTTCCTGCTTCAAATTCTATGTACGTAAACGATGATAGAGCATAAAAGAAAAGTTGGGAAAAGGAGATAAATAACAGAAAAAATACTGAGCAAAAACATTGCATCTTTTAGGCTCACTGTGAATGAAAAAAATGTTTATCCCTAAATGATTTAAAGTTGAAATAGCCACTTAAACACTTAGAAATCCAAAGCCAAATAAATAAAAGGAAAAAAAGTACAAGAACACACACAAAAAAACAAAACTTCATCCCAAGATTTTCCAAGAAAACAGAAAATGCTTTACATATTCTATCCTTTGACAGTGTAGCCGAGTAAGGCACTTCCACAGAAAGAGATGAAAATAATCAATTTCCTTGTTAATATTCCACAGCTTGGCAGTGGCAAGTCATTCTTGCTCATCACATCAAATAAACAAACTTAGTTTAATTAATTAAAAAAGATAATTTTCTGACTTGGTTACAAAATAGTTTTCTCCTACATGGCTGCATCCAGGTTTTTACAATATTTGCAAGAGTGTTTCAAAAGTGACCATAATGAAGTGAGACATTTATGCCAGTCTCGGTTCTCTGCCAGAACTTCCATACATCACAACATTCAAACTTTTAATCAAAGCATTATATATTGCATTATCATTACCATTATAAAACAATTGGTCATAGCCACCATAAATGAAGTATATGACTGTTTCTTTCTCAAAAATCAATGATCACAGTTTATGATATATAGACAATACACGATAGATTAGAAAAATTCGTAATCTAGATGACACTAACCAGCTCATAACAACCAGGATATTTTCAAATTACTCTATGAAAAAAGTAAAAAAGCTACCTTTTGTAAGATTTTACAAGAGGTTTTTATTGTTATGTATGCTATGGCAATTTAGCTTTCTTATGTAAATAAACATTCTCAAAGACATGACCTGAAGTCAGACCATCTTTGTTTTGACACTCCAGGTGGCAAAATGAGACACGAGTAGCCACACTCCTGTCTTTGTACTGTACCTTGCTAACCTTCAGTGAGTCTCATAGAGCCCTTTTTAAATTGAAATATCTTGAAAAACATTGTGTGGCAACATACTTTGCACTTCTGAGTTACTGCAGCATCAAAGACTTCAAATTCTCCTGTAAAATGGTGTCTTTCACTGCATGGAAAACAAACTTGATATTTTCTGTGTCGATGGCTGTTGTGAAGTGATGAAAGAGAGCTTTAGACCTCTCTCGTCGCTTGCTATCAAACATTTGTAAAATAAAGTTCTGAACATCTTCCAGTTTCCTTTGATCACCTATAAAAGCTGGGAAGTAGTCTTTAATGTTTGCATATTTGATCTTTTCCATTAAAAGATCTGTCTTGTTGAGAAAAAGGATGATAGACACATTGGCAAAGAACTTATTGTTGACTATAGTCTCAAATATGTTGCACGACTCCACCAGACGATTTGTTGTTCTGTCTTCCATTAGAACCTGGTCAAAAGCACTTGATGAAACAAGGAAAAGGATGGATGTAACCTCATCAAAGCACTGGAACCACTTAGCTCTTTGTGATCTTTGGCCACCTACATCAACCATTTTGAAAGGAATCCCCTTGATGATAAACTCATGCTCTACAATACCTTTTGTTGCTTTTCTTGCATGAAGGACATCTTGTTTTGAGGGCATGTAATCCTTTGAACAAAGAGAAATGAAGAGTAAGACTGAATATTATATCTCTCAGTGTATACGCTATGATTGGACAATTTAGTGGGCTATAATTCCCCATACAGCCAGCTAAATTAAAAAGTTTGTTTTAGTTTATTTCTCCACTTTATATTTGAATCCAGAAATGAAATAATTATACTATTAAACTCTTTTTCTCAGTTTGCACTCTAAGATACTTACTCAAGGTTCTTTTATACCTTGTATTTTCTGCTCAGATTTGGCCCACAAGCATCACACTTAGGCCGTAAAACCAAGGGGAAAAACTTGGTCCATAACTTACAGTACAGACCTTGAACATGGTTAATAAGTGGTACTTAAATTTGATGAAACAACTCTTCTTACATAACAGCCAACTAACATAGCACTTTTCAGAATAAATGGGTATATTTCATAATTCAAAAACAGCATGACTACACTTTCATTAAAAAGTGTTTTTACAAAATGTCATGATGGCTGTATCACAAAAACAATAAAATCATGGCCATGTGGTTGAAGAAATCAGACCTGTACAGTTTCAACTTTTATCTCAGGTAAATATTATTTTCAGTTCCAGTTAATTTTCAAATGACCCATGTGGAAATGAGCTATTAATGACTGAAATGTGTTCATCTTTCCTTAAAAAAAGTTACTAGTGTGGAAGAATGGCTGATTTAAGATGGCAAAAGAAAAATTTGAATCTCCCTGCCATCTTTTCCCTTGTGTAACATCCAAGTCCTAATAACTGACAAAACTGTTTGCCTACTGAACTAGCTCAACATAAAACAAATTCATCCAAGAATGACATGATCCACAATTTTCACATAACATGGTGGAATCAAGCCCAGAAAATTTCAAGCTGGTCTGAAGAGAGAGAACATCTGGCCTAAGACTCGAGTTATACAGTTTTTTCATGAATCAATAGGATAGGCAAACTAGCATTGATTTTGGCTAATTTTTTTAATCAAACATCAGAGCTACAGACTGAGGCCTAATCCAAAAAGTGTCCCAGCTGATGTTCATGATGACATTCTAATATTCCTTTAGCTTTATCATAATAAATTGATTTGCTTATTTTTTCCAAAAAAAAAAAAGAAAAGAATATGCTTCCTGCAAAGTATTGACCATGAACATCATCTGGTTGGAATTGCTTGCTACACTGAAATAAATTTGACAGTGGGTTGAAGATAACTTCAGCAAATAGAATCAAAATATTACTTTGGATTCACCAGTATTTGATCTGTGCAGCGTGGTTCAAGTTCCAATGCAAAAACTGAACAACAATCCTCAGAGCAAAATATTTCTCATTAAGATCAAACATTCTTTTCTGGAATAAGGAGGTACATAAGTTAAATATTTTGGGTAGACTTTAAAGGACATGTGGACAAGATAGAAACTAGCCTGAAAAAGAGAAACTATAAGACACAAAAGCTTTAAGGGGTTTTAATAAGTGTCCTGCATAAAAAAATTACTACTTTGCAATCTATATTTAGTTCTAATATATATATGTTTTTAGACAGATATTATCTAAAGAAATACTTGATTTGCTGTCAAATCTTCAATGACAGCAAAACAGACCCTTTCAAGACTGCCATTAGAATTACCGCTATTTCACTCCCTCAATTTTGAAGTGTGTGTTTATAACAAATAACGTTATATAGCCACTTTAGGCACTCAATGTATATCACTTAACAAAGGTGAACGGAGAAAGCATTACCTCAAAATACTGACCGGATTTTAATCGCTCTAGGGACGATTTTAAAGTGCATATCAACAGCAAAAAGAAGGGAAATTTGGGGCGTGCTTATGAACAGGAGCTTCTTACACTCGAGAGCTTTACTTGAATTCACCAAACGCTCAGACAAATCACGTTAATTATAAACTCTCAAATTATTGTAAATCCAAACATGAAAACGAAACATGTATTTTAAAACCAATTTTCGAGTTGTTTAATCGTAAACGCGAATATAAGAAATAAAAGAGCAGTCGATTAAACTAAAATGACGCTCACGATTTTTGTTCGTCGTTGGATAAATGACAGCTATAAAATTTATTGTGCTCACTTGTTGTTATTACTTTTCCAATCGTATGGCAAGGGAAAACTGGAGTCTATTTAGAGAAGAATATTTGCTCTGGTAAATAATACGGGAAAATGAATTTGACAGTGACATGTTTGCTGAAATGAGTACCGAATACCGAGATTTCAGCATGTTTACAATTACAGTTTCGTTTAAGACGGCGACCTCGATTGATGATTCTTTTCGATTCGATGTGAGAAGTAGGACATTGGAGGAAAAGAGAACTTACCTGCCGACCAATACGTTCCAAATGGTCGAGGAAATATTTGGAAGAATCGCCCTGGAAAAAAAAAGGAATGGTTACATCCCTGAAAGAATGTAAATTTCAAACTACCCATGACCGATCGTTTGTTCTCTACCAAGACTAACATTTCCACGTACACATTGTATAGTAAACTACAAAATACAAATTAGAAGTTCGATTTGCAAGTTAATTTGACGGGAGGACGTAAAAGTCTCCTGTTCCGACTGCTCTAACCTGATAATTGAGCTTATAAAGTTAAGAACAAAGCATGGACTCCAATCAGATGTGATTTGCTGAATTGTATCGGTCTCGATATCATTAAGTTGGTAAACCAACCATGATTCTGTATTCCACAACAATTCTTTCAGTTTAGTCTTTACTATTGCGTGTAACGCAGAATACTGATGTAAAAAACAAAGCTCGGTGGAGTAAAATGGTCTAAGTGTGTGTACTATTGAAAAAAATACAATAAATACAGCTTTAGTTTCCTTCATGGCCAGCATTGTTGAAATCAACGAGAGTTATGTGTTATGCATAATACATTGTTTGTGGTGGCTTGCAGAAGCCGCGCTCTTTTAGCCCGGGTATTAACATGAAATTCACGATCTCCAATTTAACCTCGCACAGCTGACTTAGATAAATGTTAAATGCTTAATCATACCAGCTGAAATTCTCTCCTTCTATCGTAAGCATTTTGAATTCCCTTATCCCGCCAAAGCCTTCTCACACAATCGAAGTAACTCATGAAAAGCTCTGTGTCGATTTGTTGTGGTGCCGTGAAAGCTAAGATCCTTTCTGCGTACATTTGGTTCGATTGATCAGTCCATTCGAGCCTCAGTTTCCTTCGGGCATCAGCTAGGACTTTCATCCCCTTGAGGATGTTAGCATAAATGATTGGGCGAAATTCATTCAATGCTTCACTGTCGAAATCCTGGCCATGAATGATGCGCATTTGCTTTAGGAACGTGCTTTTCCCACTCTCCCCAGCGCCTAAAAGCAAGACTTTGACTTGACGACGGTACTGCACTTTCTCCTGGGCAAGCTGTTTGTCTATTTTCCTAGATTTGGCCCTTTGTTCGGCCTCCTCCTGGCTCAGGCAGCAAGCGTCGAACACCATTATGGCCGACAACAGGCTGCAACTGACTGCAAAATCCACACCCACTGAGGGTTAAAGGCTAGGGAGAACCTGGCCTTTGATCAGCGCGACCAATAAAGAGCTGACCGGAAGAAAGACCTATTTTAACACGTTTTAGAACTGATTTTTCGAGGCTAATTACATCTCACACATTTTATTGCTCCGCTCAACTCTAAGAACGCTAATCAATAGATTGAAATTTTTATTAAATATTGGACAAGAATAGGACAATGAAACAGCATCGGCACTAAAGCATGCACAACGGCCTGCGTGATCAGCACATGTTTGACTCCCTTTTAGTGGTAATATTCTTGTTGATCTTGATTTTTACTGGTTCAAAACAATAATAAAATCGAGAAATGGATTAATCAAGACAACATTTTAAAAATTAGTACACATAGACATTCTCGACTGATGTAAATGAGGTTGTTGGTTTTACGCCTCATGACAAAAGACAGATGAATTTTCAAAGAGATCAATGTTAAAGGTCTACCCGAGTAACTGATTAAAAAACCTATCTATTGCTCAATTCACTGAATTAATAAATAAGGAATAATAGGTAGTAATTTCAACGGAATCGAAATTTTTTCCTCGGAAGATGGAGAACCGACGAAGCGTAAACTGTATATACCAAACTGAGGTTCATATTTTGTATAGTGATCCCTTGATATAAAAAAGACGAACACCTTCTCTCAGTTGCCTGCGACAGTATATACCCTTATCTGAATTTCACGGGTTTTTCCACATTTGGAGAAAATTATTATCCAATTAGTAAGGTTAGCTAATTTTTCTCTCTACATCTAAAATTTCGTTTTTTCTTGGTGGGCTTCAATAAATTTCCACATATATCACAGTGACGCAGCGAATGAATTAAGGTCTCCGCGAAATTAACATTGAAATACTTTTTTGGCTTCTAATTACTCTTCATTATCTGAAAACCGATGCAAAAAAAAAGCACGCCGTCATTTAGTTTACACAATAATGTACTTAACAGATCTAGACTCGCCATATCTCGACACTGCTGATACTGGGAGGGACAAATAGTTGAAATGCTCTCGGACTAATCTTATTTCTCGTATCAAAAATTGTACAAAATTAAATGATTAAGGGGACGCGATAAACAACTTTAACAATTGGCAAAAGGATCTTTCTTTCTTTACTGTGACGCTCTCCTGATTGAGTCTGTTGAAGAATATCTTGCCGAAAAACTAACAGTTAGTACGGATGTCGCCTAAAAAATCCCGGACTTTTGGTCAGTGATTACAGAAAGGACTGGACCTAGCTATCGCATATTCTATTATTCCCTGAGTGGGGTGGGAGGGGGGCGTCTAAAGGATTTTGAGGGGATCACATGGTTTTCGGGGGGAACAGAGGGTGGATCAGTCGTTACACACAGAGTATCAAGGGGGAGACTATAGAAAACTGGCTATCAATGAAGTGAGGGGTCAAGTAAATTCTACTGTGACACAGTCAAAATCCTCTCACCCACCACCCGCCAGGCCAATAACTGGTCCCGAAATTAAAGAGTTTCTATTTTCGGAAGCGTGCTCCAAAATATTTCAAATCCGGTAATATCCAGTTTATCTAAAAACATAGAGACAAAACAAATCATTCTCTCTTTTACCTTAGGCAGTTAAATTTTTTTTTAAATCGCTCACAATGAATGCATTTTGAGATCTGGGATAGCACAAAAATTTTTCCCACAAAACCTGTCCTAGCGGATGAAATAAGCAAACGCACATTTTGTTATTCGATTCAATTAATCCTTCCTATACACCCTCTAATGTTCTATTCCTCTACGGATTTTGATGAATGACATCCGTATATGTAATTAATAGGACTATATATATATATTACTAAACAAAGTAATATTTTTCATATTGATTTTAGATATATGAAATTCATATATTTGCACTGCGGTGAAGAAACGAATGTAAGAGATACTCGCAGCTAAGAACACTACTGTGGTAGTGCGGTATCGCAGAGGTCATGGGTTCAAATCCCGTACGCGCCTGAATTTTTTTCAGGTCCTATTTTCAACTACTCGTTTCAGTGGTGTTATTAGCTGCGAGGATCTCTTACATTCGATTTTTCATATCGTTGTAGCTCTCAGGGACTACAACAGTAGTCTGATATTTCCTTCACTGAACAATATCTAGAGTTAGTAATTAAGTATTTCGGACAGAATTAACCACTGAACAGCATCATTAGGGGCTTCGTTTGTTTGTTTTTTTTCTTTAGGTGCCATTATGTAGCGCTTGTATGAGCAGTTCCGGCTCTATCTCAGAACGATGTTAAACACACGCACCTAAGGGTTTTCATCCTATGCTTTACTTCATTTCCGATTTTTTTAAAGTTTATCAAAGACGATCTCCTCACAAATCATGGTCTGTATTAAAGGTTCTTAACCAATGCTTGGAACTATTGATAACCATGGGATAAGGGGAGAGGAGGAGGGGAAATGATTCGTCCTGCCTCATGCCAAGGCGTGAGCAGATCTTGGAACGCAATACTTGATGGTCAGACTGCTAACGCAAGCATTTTGGTTGCAATAGTCCTAGAACGTCGATCGCACCGCCCTCAAAAAATGGGAGAGACCACCGCGGATGAATTCCCAGGGCTATCCCTACATAGGTATTTACCGCTCCAAAGGGTTTGGGTAATGTACCTCTACCAAAAAGTTAACAATTTTCTGTAGGAACTAACAGAACGGATTTTTGAAAAGGATACTATGAAATAATGTTCGGGCCTTTTAAGGGCTTATGTAGCATGGACCGTGAAGTAGATCAGCTCAGCTTTAGTCAGCTCGCCTTCGTTTACCCCTGAATAGTTGAAGTATCTCTCAACTTGAATGTTCGTTTAGCAGTTACCTCGTTGTGCCATCCTAAGCAGTTCTGCATGCCTACTGTTACCTATATGCACTCTTTGAACAGTGCCTTTTCATATCGAATGTAAAATACACGAGCGTGCGTTTAATTCTAAACAGCGGCGATTAAAAGGATTTGCTGACCCTGAGCATAGTAGATGACCCTCGTTGTTCTATAATTCAGGAGATCATCTCGAGAATAAAGACAGTCAAGCAGGCACGGACTCCCCATGAGGCTTTCGTGGTCGCGTCGCATTATCGCCTTCAAATTATATTTTTGCTCTCACAACCATGAGAATAAAGAACTTTGCCTCTAGACAATCGGTTCTTAAACATACACAAAATCCAAAAGGTCACGAACGTTTAATGCCTTTTGTTACAATGTACCAGCTGGCAGTTAAAAATTTGAAACAAATAATGATGGAACATCGGAGTCTGATATACAATCAACCCTTACTAAAAACAGTTTTTAGAAAACCTCCGATTATCTCTTACAAAAAGGGAAAATCCCTTAAAGGCATGCTTGTGAGAGCAAAATATAATTTGAAGGCGATAATGCGACGCGACCACAAAAGCCACATGGGGAGTTCGTGCATGTCCGTCTTAACCTTTATTCTCAGAATTCGACTATTTTACTGGAAAAAGGACCCCACTAAAACAAGAACTCAGCCTTACTGAAGCTTCAAATCTGAAAGATCAACCTTTGTATCGCTCCGACGAAGGGCTAACGCTCGAAACGTCAGCTTTTTTACCCTTTACGGTGGCTAATTTACGTTTTCAACCCAGTTGTTAACACTAAATTACCTTCTATACTCTCCCACCGACGCAGCACCACAGTTTCTTTAGAAACTTACCCCTTTATTCATTTGCGAAAAAGAGATTCGCAAGTTGGAAAGTCCTCTGTTTGGTGGCCGTAATTTGACTGAGAGGAACGCTTTCAACTAAAATTATAGAGCCATGTATAGGAAAAGAGCAATCGGTAAAGCGATGATTCGGGACCCCAGTCCCTCCTCCTCGGGAGGGTCGATTGAGGACCGCACTCGAGAACGCGGCGTTGAACGAGCCTCTTTCATTCGTCGCTAGTAAATTCTTCGCAACAACAGATTATAGCTTTTCTATTTGGTATTCCAAGATGTAAGACATCCATCGTGCTTTACTGTCTCTCTACATTGATCTTACTCCCGCTTCACTCAAGAGGACTACTAATTCTCCAGTTGTGCTTTTGATAAATTATTCGCGAGACACAGTCACGATAGGAGTCATGAATGAAATTGTACGCAAAACACATTTCATCTGCACTGATTTCCTTTTATTTTTCATCGCTTATTTCTTCCTTCCAAACAGCAACAGCTCGCTAAAAACAATTTCCATCTCCGCTGACGACGACTTCTCGCCTTTGAGGAGGTATAGTTTCAAATATCGTAATTTGTTCACTTCATACGTTAACAAGTATATAAAAACAGGCTGTACATACAAAAATACAACAGAAAAGACTGAAACGAGTTGTATAACGAAGTAATGTGTGACTAGCACAGTTTATAGACTGTACGATTTTATGACACTATCTGTGTCGGTAGATTAATTATAATAAATTAATATAAAATTAAATTATATTACTGGCGTAAAATTTACATTATATGTATCACCGACTGGAAGAAATTATGTAGTCTGCGTGTAGCCTTACCCTCCCCCCGCCAAGGTGAAACGGAGGCGAAGCAACTCGCTTCCGTTTCACTATCGGGGGAGGGTACGCCAACACACAAGCTAAAAATTACGTCGTTAGTTACGAAAATCTTACAGTATATACGTTACCGACTGGAAGAAATTACGTCGTTAGTTACGGGCGTAAAATTTACATTATATACATCTCCGATTGAAAGATGCAGACTGTAAAATTTTACGCCGTTAACTAACGGCGTAATTTTTTTCAGTTATATTTTTACTGTAAGATTTTACGCCAGTAACTAATGGCATAATTTCTTCCAGTTGGTAATGTATCTACTAAAAGATTTTATGCTGTTAAAAAATCTTACAGTACATACGCCGACGCAGATCGTGGCGTAAAATCGTACAGTCTATAGACTCTGTTAGTCACATATTACACCGTTATCTAATTACCGTTTCACCATATATTTTCTTCTAACAACTTGCAATATTTGCCCCATAGCGATACCAGAAATCTTTGCGCAAACATAAGCATCCGATTTCTGGCACTCATTCAATGCCAGTCATGCTGAAAATCATACTGACGATTACCATAACGCGTCCTAGCCATCTTCGGGTGTTGTTGAGTTACTGAAGCTGAGCAGAAGGAAAGATTAGTTTCTTAAATGGCCACAGCAGAAAATGAGGGCCCAAATTTACTTTGGAAAATTCCAGATGGGAGTTCGTTCACTAATATTTACACATATCTCGATGCCTGTAGGGAACATATCGAAAAGGGTAAACCATCGCTATCGAAAGTTGGAGAGGCCGTGGATCGAGTCTTGACTCCTTCAAGTCCAAAAGACTGGCATAAGATCCGTTTCTTCCAAAGGGTAAGTGTATAGTCCTAACGAATGGGACCACAATCACTTTCAATTGGACTTCTGGGACTGAAGCCAGCAACTTACACAGATAAATGGGAATACGTTTGTCTTAAGTTGATAGTTCAAACACGTCATGCAAGTTCCTACAACCAAGATACAAGTGGGGAAAAATTACGAAACAGTGATATGAAAAACCATCCAGCCTGCAGTGCAGGCTTCTTATTTGGGCGAGCTAACGTTATAAGCTCGCGATCGTTGATCCGATCGGCCATGTTTGATTTGTAGTTCGAGTGGACGGTGGGGGTAGGGGGCGGGGAAATGCGTGAATATCCCCCTCTGAATCTTTGCCTTTTTATTCAATTGTAATAAATAATTATAAAGAGAATGAGAAAGAAAATGGAGATCTTTGAAATGGAGATGAAAATGAAAACGAAAGTATTTACGATGAAAATAATGAAAAATAATCGGGAACATGTACCTGTACCTTCCACACCTTCAAATTTCATCATATTTACATACAGCCCAAAGATAGATTTAAAAAACAAAACTACTACTGCTAATACTACTTTCAAATGCTATTAAGTATGTGCTGATTGAAAATCAATTGTGACAACTGTTCTTGAAAATATTTAACGAATCTTACAAGGTTCCTTGGCCTTCATTGCGCTGTCGTGGTTCCATGACTAAAAGCTTTGAAAAGTGCGCAGCCCCTACTTCATCTGGCATCCACTTACAGTAAAGTAGTCTGCCCAGAATCATTAAAAATTTGAAAAGATGAAAATAATTGTTTACTAGAGCTTTACTCAAGAACTGCATTGCCTTCATGGGAATTTTGAATTTATTTCATTGCTTAAGGTCGGCGCTGTTAACAATAGGCCTTTAAGGGCTGAAGCGATTTTCGCTCAGAAAAAAAATTTATCTTGAAAAATTTTCAAAAACTAAGGTGGTCTCCATTACCTTGAGACTCAGACAGATTCATGGGCAAAGTTTGAAAGAAGTTGGTTGTTCGAACAGCAATGCAACGCACCACTGTTAGGGATACTGCTTCTTTTAAATTTCGTATTTAATCATCTATCGCGATCGCCTCGTTAGAACCACTAAGAACAACTAAGTAAGTCGCCATCGCGAAGTACAAACTTCAGGGTTAGCTTCGAGTAGTATTTTTCCTGGAGTCTTGATTTAGTTTGGTTGCGTTTTAGGGTGGTTTTGAGGAAGAAAGGGGTGTGCGCGTAGGGTTGCAATCGTTATGATGTCAGTTAAAAGCATATCTTTTTTCCTTAATTTATTTGTTTTAATAAGCTTCGATGTTCCCTTTTACGGAAAATACGATTAATTTTGCAGTTTTTTTTTTAAATCAAACATTGTTGTAAAAGATACCTTTAACTATCTTGCGTGCGGCCCACGCGTATTGTTTGTTTGTACGTTAGAGCACACTCGTACTCACCTTAACTAACGGCCGTGAGTTAATCAGGTCGCGATGATGTCTGTTATGGCCACTGCCGTGATTCTCCTATTCAGTTGACACTCAACATGAGCACTGGGTTAGTTATTATTGACTGTATTACCAGTTGTATAGCCTTTAGCGCATGTAGAAACAGAGGTCCCATTGGTAAAGATTTGAAATAGGCCATAGATTGTTTTTTCAGGCTATAGGAGTAACTGAAAGTTGAAATTTTATGGGGTATGTTTGACCGGATATGCGAGGTTCATAGAAGAGTGAACGTTCATTTACACGTTTATGATAAAGAAAAAAAAAGGTAGAAAAAAGGCAGCTTTCTACTACTGTCCAATCTCTACAGAAAATATCTAAGTGTTGCACGAAGATCTGGTGTGTGTAAGGCTCCAAAAAATAAAACGGAATCGGAAATATATTCCGTTACTAAGTTTCTATTGAAAAGATGCGTTGTTTAATATTAGATAAACAACTACTGTTAGAAGTAAATTCTCTAACACTCGTTGTTGGTTTGGTTGATTCTTCTGTAATCTCTTTGCTTCTCAAGTTGTAACAACGGGGACTAACTCCTATCTAATGGGAAAAGCGAGGGTCACCGTTTATAAAAGTGACACTGCAGATGACACTATTAAGCTGTCAATCTTCTTGTATCGTCATCGTTCCATCTCAGCCGGCGAATCACGTTAGATTACGTATGACAGTTTCTGCTTACTAGGTATGCGCCTTCGAGTTATTTGCGCAGTTACAAAATTATCTTCTACCTTAAATTTCTTATTCTTACAGTTGAGATCGACCAGAACAGAAACGAGATTGGTAATATAAAAATCATAACTATCCTACTGAAGGGATATTATTCACGTCTAAAGGGGTATCTTAAGAGAAAATTTCCTTAGAAGACCGTTACATGACAACATCATGATTACAAAAGTTGGAGAAGAAGGGGCGTTCACAAGTACCGCCCCCAAGTTGCTACGTGCTAGTCGTAATAACTTTCTAATTGCAAAACATGCAGGTATCACACGTTTACACCTTTAAGAACGAGAGGTGTCGAACGTGACCTTTTACCAGAGAGATTCACTCTTCCTGAACTAACAAATTAACTTAATTAATAACATAGCTTTCCCAAGACACTATCACAAGTTCTAATTACCGTAGAAACTGAGCAACTGTTTCGATGTCAACTTCACTATCATAACGAGGAAAACGTAACCAAACTCTACCTTTAAGATAAGGCTTCCAAAAGGAATAAGAAGTAATCAACCTGCCTTTTTATAATACCCTGCAGGAATGGTTTAAAGTAATATAATATTTCCACTCCTTTTCCCGACACCAATATAAGGAAACCCTTATGATATTTCAGATTAAATATAGTCCCATTTTTATCGTTTAGCACTATCATTGACTTTGTTCGCAGATTAAGGAATGAGTACAAGCTTGATTTTCAGTGTTTGACACCTTGTAACATTAAAACACGAAAGAACTACGACATCATTCACGCAGTGGTTTATAAAATAAGATTAGATTAGATTCATTTCATACATTCTCACAAACGTAGGGGGAGGGGAGTTGGAGGACTTGGGGGGCTCACGTGGATTTCTGGGGGAACACAGGGGATATCGGTTGTCACTAACAGAGTATAAAGGGGAGACTATCGTTGATTGACTGCCAACAAGGGGGGAATCAGTAGAATACTACAGGGCCGTAGAGGGAGGGGAGGATCAAATAAATTTTATTGTGACACAGTCAAAGTCTTTGGTTGCTTTCCACAGACAGAAACGTAGTCATTATACCTCTTCCAAATTGACGGTTTAGTTGTGCTTTGGTTGATAATACCTTGTTCTATTTTTAGCATGGAAATACTGACAAACACTACGGCCACTTTAGTAAGCACTGTTTCTGAGAAACAGTAATACGTTCCCGTATAATAACAAGAACAACTGCGCGCAAAGCACACTGGTCGAACGTGGTCTAACGTCCTACCAAGTAAATGAAGCTTTTCGCATATATTATGAAATTTTTCTATGCAATTTTTTCCCTAGTTTGGCTTATCAGATATGACGCTTTTTCTTTCGTTTATCGAACAATACAAGCACTACTGAGAACAGATCAGCCATGGTTAAATTTCTAAAATATCAATCTTAATGGTTTTGATAGGTTTTTATCGTATTATCTAACTCGTGGCAAAAAATTGAAGATTCAAAACATACAGCTCTGAGACCGTGGACGCTGTTGATTGCGAAGAGGGATAACAGTGTTACCACATTGACGTACAGTCTTTCGTACGCGAGTTAGAACAACGGGTGGCTCTGTGCCGATGCTTCTTCTCGTGGGAACGGGATTTCGGCAAAAAAGACATCTGAGAATTCCCCTGAACTCATTGTTGAATCTTTGGTTTAAACCAATAAACAAACAAGGATTTATGGCACTATTGGCGTGTGCTAGAAAATATAAACTGGATTCCAGATGTTTAACTTTGAGCAAAGCTCTATAAGTGTTGGTAAAATAGGAAAACAGTAAATGCTGGATGTGAGCTGGCAACCAACACAGCGCAAACGTCACCACCACGATGATGATCATGCGTAGTACCTTGCGCTTGGACAGTTCATTTTGATGTCGCTGATGGGCTGTCAGCTCCCCTGGGATCTGGCGTGAACAAACATGTCGACCAATAAGAATATGAACCCATGCTATGACAACAAGAGGAACCAAATACAGTATCAAGAACATGGTCATGAAATAGGCTCTGGCGATAGAAACCTGGACACTTATGTCTGAGGAAAATAAATTCCAAACCATTCTGCATTTCCATTGAAAGCCGTCAGCACTCTTTACAACGTCATAAAGCAAGAGATACAGCAAGAAAAACAGGGAAGACGAGATCCATATCACAGAAGTGACTAGTTTTGTGTTTCGAATGAAACGCATATCTCGAAGTGGATGAAGAATGGCGAAGTAACGATCCACTGTAATGAAGACAAGTGTTATGATGCTGACAGCGACTGACAAGATCCCCAGGAACCCAACAAGCTTGCACGTGACTTTTCCCATTGCCCCTGGAATCCATGCCAGGCCAATGTAAAGATATTTCACCTACAAAGACAGGGAGGTACTAAAGATAGGTATTCCATTGACAACACGACCTAATAGCGTGGGAAATAAAAAATGTGTTATACTACTTGGAGTGAGTGAGAACGTTTTGCATAACGAAACTAAACAATGAATTAACCCTTAACAATTGAAAAATTGTTACTCACCTCGAACGGCATAACGAAGAGAGAAACAAGTAGATCTCCAACTGCCATATTTACAATTAAGAAATTGAATTTAGTCCTCATCTGTTCACGAGAAACCACAATGTAAATGATACAGATGTTACCAAAGAAGCCGAAGACGAAGATAACCACATATGCCATAGTTATCCATACAGCACCGCTCGCAGGAAAGTAATTGTTGACAACTGATGAATTTAAGTTTGCCACACCTGAGGAAAGAAAAGGGGAATACATCGCCTTTTATTTTGAGATTTCCTATATTATTATGACAGATAATGTGATAAGAAGCTAACTTAACCCTAGCCAATCCTAAATAATGACGCTGTCCAATAAAAGAGGAAAACGGAAATAGACCCTTCCCCAGTTTCCTCCCCCCTTTTGCCCAATTGTGGGAGAAAACCTCTCATCCGATGTAAGAGAGTTCCTCAGTAACAGCGCGTGAGGGCAGACAGGCATCTGTGATTTCTTACTTGGATGACTCTTTGCTCGGGTGAGGCGCTTCGTATAACTCACGCCTACTTATCTGAATGCCCTACTAATACCATGTGGTTTGTACCAGATGGCTTTGCGCACGTGTCGCAAAAACACGTCACTTCTGTTGACTTCAACTCACGCAGAGGCAACCATGGTAACATTAAGAATTCTTGTTTATTCAAAACGTGCCAAAACAAATATCTTCAGACTAATAAGACATGAAAACGTACCTGCAATAGAAGAATTATTTATTGCCACCATGCCACTCATTGCCACTCACTGAGTGATCGAAAGCTTTAACCGTCGTTTTACTGTGGTTTAAACCTGAAACAAAGCTGAGAATAATGTTCCAAATTAATCCACAAAGATAATTTTCATAATAAATTAACGGTCCAAAGTGAAGCATATTTCTTTAACCTCAAAATCAGTTACGCAGCGATTAGGTGGTTCTCGTTCTTCGCACTCAGCAAAATATTGTGAATTGTTCCCAACTGTTTTTTGATTCATTGACGAACACTTTTGGTCTTTACATCTTTTCATAGAACCGTAGAGTAAAGAAAACAATCCTATCTGTTT
The DNA here is from genome assembly GCF_036669915.1 of Pocillopora verrucosa. NCBI lineage: Eukaryota > Metazoa > Cnidaria > Anthozoa > Scleractinia > Pocilloporidae > Pocillopora > Pocillopora verrucosa. The sequence goes on along the minus strand of NC_089319.1, from coordinate 12,817,328 downwards.
TAGGAGCCCATCACTCTCACCGTCATTTTCTCCTATAAAACCGGCAGTTTGAAAACATTTTAATAAATAAGCTAATAAGTCAATACTTGTCTTTGTACACTGAACTACGCACAACTACTGCCTTTCGACTAGAACTGAGATCCCGCTCAGATCATTTCGAGTGTCATGAAATCTGCCGATAGATTTTATTGTTCAACTCCTCAATGGGAGTTTTTGCCAGCATATTAGTGATTCCTTGGAGATCAACGGCGTTTTTATCGTTAACCCGTGCTAAAAGTGCTAAAAGTGCTAAAAGTAGGGGAAACACTAAAATTCCAATCGAATGAATGAGAATCCTAGAAGTGTGCGAGATTCTTACGAAACATTTTAAAGAAAGGAAATCCTAAAGGTGCGCAAGATGCTAATTTAACATTCAGGGAAATCATCTTTTTATAATTGTCAACCATGAAAGGCTCTGAAATTTAACCGTCAACCGTCAGAGGCGTTAAAAATTAACTGTCAACTGTAAAAATCCACTGAAAAAAATTAACCATCAACCGATCAACCGTCAAAGCTATCCCCCAAAAAGACCCTCAAAATAGGCGTGCTAATCTGGAAGAAATTTACATAACGGTGGACCACAGGGCACATGTCGCAAACTTAAAAGTTATTGCTATTTGTTTCAGGAAATTCTCAAGTTCGCACCCAATTGAAAAATGGGTTCATTGTTTTTCTTTATCGTAATGTCGCTTTATATTATGTGAGTCAGGATTTGGACGAAGCGAGATTTTCGTAACAGCAAGAGTCTTTAATGTGCGTTTCGCCGGGGGTCTGGCTTTTGTCCCCTAATGGGTGGTGTCCGTAATAGCAAGGTGTCCGCAGCGCGAGAGTCGACTGTAGATCGAAGAGTTTGAATAATTTACCTTTCGACATCCTCAATCTATTGATGAACATCTGCTTCGAATTAAATCAACAAGAATAAATGAATTAAAAAAAAAAAAAAAAAGGAAAAACACACGAACATATATGCAAAGGCACCTGTTTGGAAAAGGAATAAATTTTATCTTACTTTTTCCCATGGTATGTTGGCTGCTGCCACAGGGCACATGTCGCAAACTTAAAAGTTATTGCTATTTGTTCACAAAAAAATGAAACGTGTTGAACCTTGAAACTTGTGGCAGTTTTTTAGGTGCTACAAATTAACGAAAACCTTTCTGCAAATTAAAAAAGTTGTTGTGAAAATAAAAGTTGTCGCAATTGTAAACATTTGCTGCAGTGATGAAGTTGCTGCGTATAAAAGAAGAAATTGCTTCAAAAAAAAAATATGATTTAATGCTTATTCATAAAATTTGCCGCGGAATCTGGACCACGATTGTGAAGCCATATTGTTTCCCTTTCGAAACTTTCTTCTTGCGAGGAAAACTGCTCGCTTGAGACCAAATGTTGTCACAAGTGAAGAGATGGTCTGAAACAAAACGTCACGAAGAGTGCAACTAGTGTTGATAGAGGTTCAGAGAAAGATGAAAATGTGGTAATGCAAGCGCCACTTGTGATGGTAATAGAGCCTCAGGGTTTTTAACCCATGCAGTTTCGCTTACAAAGAATGGCCTTTGGCGCAACCGAGAATGTAAAAATTCACTCACTGACTTGTTTCTTTCGTATTTAACTAGATATAACAGAAAAATAGAATTGAAAGCGGTGTATGACATATCCCTGGATTTAAAAACATGTTTCATATGTTCGTGCGACTCTCATGGTATTAATTATCAGAAGCTCGACTAATAAGTTGACGGACTTCTGTTTTCTTACAGACCATCGCGCGCTCACTTTGGGCTTCTCGCTTAGTTGACTGAAACAAAACATACAGCGGTGGACAGACTAAAGAATGACATAATCAAGATCTATTTTAAAGAAAGCCCCTCGTTGTCGCCTATCACATCATGACATGGAGCGAAGTTGCGAGAAACAACCGAGGTCTCGTTACCTGGTAAGATGTTAGGAAGAACTGCACGAGTTTTTTAACACTCTTTACCGTCTTCTTGTATTAAAAGGCGTTCGACACTTCGTCTACACTGTAAAAGTTGCTCTTTGAAAAACCTTAAGTACACTTGAAGCTGCATCCAGCTTGAATGGTTGACTGTTCATGTTGATAATTAATTGTGAAAAGCAAGCTTGATTAATGGATTTAATAGGACCGTCGACTACCGCGGTTATTGCAGACAACCTCGGGGGAGGGAGGGGGGGGGAGATTTAGTGTCCATAAGCGAGAGTCCGAAATGGCGGGGTACGCGAGAGAAAAATATTGGTTTTCTCTAAACATATGAAATAATATGTTACTGAGCCTGCATTAAGTTTCTAACATGGCTTCACGAACTTGAAAAAGATCCGGCTGCACGCAGGAAATTCTCAAGTTTGCACCCAATTGAAAAATGGGTTCTTTATTTTCCTTTATCGTAATGTCGCTTTACATTATGTGAGTCAGGATTTTGGACGAAGCGAGATTTTCGTAACAGCGAGAGTCTTAAATGTGCGTTTCGCCGGGGGTCTGGCTTTTGTCCCCTAATGGGTGGTGTCCGTAATAGCAAGGTGTCCGCAGCGCGAGAGTCGACTGTAGATCGAAGAGTTTGAATAATTTACCTTTCGACATCCTCAATCTATTGATGAACATCCGCTTCGAATTAAATCAACAAGAATAAATGAATTAAAAAAAGAAAAAAAAGGAATAACACACGAACATATATGCAAAGGCACCTGTTTGGAAAAGGAATAAATTTTAACTTACTTTTTCCCACGGTATATTGGCTGCTGTTGGCCAATAAATGTTTGATAGCCGTGATGTGACATATTTGGTCGTGTAAAATAAGTAAAAGGACATGAACATCAGCGACTGATAATCTGAAAGAGATAAACAAATTTTTCTGCAATGAAAATGAAGCGAGAACAGCAGCTAACAGATGTTATCAGTGTTCTGCGGTGTGAAGCGTGTCGTAAGACTGCCTCTCAGTTATTTATTCTTTAGATGAAGAGTTTCATTGCCAAAGTACTTCAAGCCTTTCGCAAAACTTTGTTTTTTTTTATTTAATCTGAGAGGTTGATTGAAGGTCGATATCTAAAACGAAAGTCGATTTGCTACATTTATCAATAATACCTTAGCCTTTTCACAATGAAAATTGTGACAGTTAAATTTGAAAGAAAATTGCAGAAGCTTTTGAAAGAGAAAGGCAAAGCAATTTCAGTGCAAACCGAGACATATGAGCTTTTGAAATCTGCCTTCAAAAACATATCCATAATGTGGCTGTTTGCTCCTATTTTCCTGAATCCAAATATTGATAATTTTGGACTGTGCCGGTCGTCGGTTAGTATTTATTTGTCGCTAATCGGTAATTTTTTTCAGCGTTTTGTTGGTAGTCAGCTATACTTTTCGCCTTTGTCGCAGGTCGATTAACCTCATTCAGACATTCCTCCACGCCTAAGCTAGAATACTCTTCTCTCTGAATAAAAAAAAGTGATAATGTTAGACTATGTCGATTGTCGGTAAGTCAGTTACTTGTCGGCATTAAGTATTTGTTTTTTCGTTTTGTTGGTAGTCAAATCTATTTTTCGTCCTCTGTCATAAGTCGGTTAACCCCAGAGACCCCGGGAGACCCTCTTATAGCTAATACGTTCAACTCCGTCCGTAATAAGGCAGTTTCGAAATGGCGTCGACCGCGAAAAACAAATCATAAGAGGAAAGCATAGGAAAATTAGAAGTAGGAGATGGACAATGTCATTTGGCTCCTTGAAATGAGAAAGACTGGCAAGAGATCCACTTCTTCCCAAGGGTAAGTTAGAAACATATGCGCTTCGCTATTAAACTAAATTCGATTCCTTGGCTATTTCATGACAATACAAATTTGACAAAGTGCTGCTGTAGATGAGATGATGTGTCACAAGAACGGGGTTAGAATTGTGCAACGTTTGTTTTAATATATCCTCACCAGTTGATTGTGACCAATTCTGAAAGTGATATTTGTTCCTCGCGTCGCCAATCAAAATTGATAGATTCGAACCATTTCAATGTTATTCGAGTACTTTTCTCGGCTATGACTCTCTTCAATGATCTCCGGCGTAACAGAACGAAAGAACTCATTATCAATCGATTTTAGACGAATTTCTTTTAAAACAATCCTTCGACTAAGTGCGATTGTGTGTTCGGCGATCTGATCAAACTAAATCAAACACAGAGGTTTTAGTTATTCGGGTACTATACTTGGCTACGACCCTTTACATTACTTAGAAATGATCTCCAGTATAACAGTTAGAAAAAAACTCACTTTCAATTCATTTTAGACGAATTTCTTTTTAACTGAAAGCTACATTTCCTGCCTAATTTTTTCCTTTGGTCACTTTTTAAAACAAATTTTGCTAGCCTCCGTATGACAGCATTTATTTGTTGTAAGCAGAAGCTCAGCTCTGGTATTTTAATATCCATGCAGTTGTATTATTTACGTAATCTTTTGCACAATAAGGTTCTTTGAGGCTTTAAATTGGGTCAGGTTATAAAGTTATAAAAGCATTTTTTTGGTAAAATGTCCAATGATATATGTATGAAAGCCGAAAAGGGATTTCGGACCTCAGACTTTCAGACTTCAGAATTCAGAATTCAGAATTCAGAATTCAGACTTCAGACTTCTTCAGAATTGAGACTTGAGACTTGAGACTTAAGACTTCTTTGGACTTCAGACTTCGGACTTCAGACCCTGGGTACCAGTCTTCCAATTTTTCATTCTTTGTTGTTGTGTACCAACATGGATGATGTAAGTAGATTACCATATCGCGGTGCACTGCGGGGAAAAAAAGACTACGTCGGAGCCAGTTTTGGTTCGTAATTTAAGTGATTTGGGACCTCCAAGTGTCTCTGCTTCCGACACAAGTGCCAAGGCGAACGTCACCCCACTGCCTGTTGTGCAGAAGGAAGAAATTAACTTTCGGTGAAAGATGTTCCTTTGGTGTCGTGTTCAGGGGTGTGTGGGCCGGAACCGAGGTCGCAGTGAAGCATGTTAAAATACGAAACGCCAAGTGTCTTCAGACAGTCATGGAAACGGAAGTACGAATTCACAGCATGGTTCACCAACCAAACATTGTGCAAATTATGGCCATCTCATATCTGAAAAACCCTATTTACCTGGTCTCGGAACTTATCAAGGGGCGAAGTTTGGAGGAATTACTATTCAACGATGACGAAACCTCTAACACTTTCACGATTCAAAGCTGCAATAAGCTTGATGTTGGGAAGCAAGTTTCGTCAGCTGTTGCCTACTTGCATAAATTGAAACTTCCTCTACCTCACAGAGACATAAAACCTGCCAATGTGCGAGAAAATCCTCATCACAAAGCTGTGCGATATGGGTTTGAGCAAACTGAAGTCAGCACAATCCCTTACACGTACGACTAGCTCAGCAATCCAAGGAACTCCCCCTTATATGGCCCCTGAATGTCTGCTTGAGAGGAAGAAAGCAGCAGTCCATTCAGATGTCTGGTCATTGGCATGTACGCTCGTTGAACTTTTCACCGAGATAGAATGTTGGGAACAACTGTTGGAAGGTAAGGAAGGAGCTGCTGCAAGGAAAAGTGATGATTTAGACAGCAACGTTGAGTCACTTATTGCCATCATGAGGAAGAAAGAATGGCCGCGCTCACAAGAATTCTTGCCCGACATGGTTGGTGCTTCTCTCCGCGGTATTCTCGTGGACTGTTTCAAGCATGAAACAGAAATGAGACCAAGAGCTATTGACCTTGTAAATGCATTTTGGCAAAGGTTCTTAGAACTCATAAGTCAGCGTGAAAAATGCTTGTAGCAGTTTAACCGTTGAAAGGTCTTGTGAATTTTTCAATAATGAAATGTTTTTTTTAAAGGACACAACTAGGGCTGCAAGAGCTTAGTTGGGTAAGGAGGAGTATTAGGAAAGTCTAGATGTTACTTCATCGACACACATGAGTTAGTTGAAATGGCGTAGGCGTAGTAAGTAAGATGTTGACTGATCTGTAAGAAAAATGCCACGTTCATTCCTCGACAGATCCCCTTCGTTCCCCTTCTCCTCGTTTTTCCCGCCTTTAAGAAGGCATAATTGAACAACATGTCTTGACGAGTGGAATCTATGTAAAAATAAGCTTCAATTATGATAACTCAAGCACAGTTAGATAATTAAGAACTTCTAGTCGGAAAACAAAGTAGGCGGCGTTTTTCCATACTTTTCATAGATTCTGGAACCTCCATGGCAATCAACATTTTTGATGCTATTGTCGAAATTTTTAGTTAATACTCGACGATTTTGTACATTATCTATCCATAGACTAACTGACCATTCAACATTTGCATATCAGTGTCAGTACGATTTACATTATGTTCTGTTACAGTATCAATACAGTTATGTTCTAGTTATGACAAGTTGTTCTCTTCTGGACATCCTAACGAAGCACTCGAAATAGCTTTGTTACGGGACATGAAAATGCAACATACAGACAACATAATATAAGTAATAAAAGTTTTACTTTATCTTTACTTGTTATTTGCTTTTCCCACATGAGTCAACACTCAAGACGAGGGGCGAAAGCTGGTTATATGCGGCGAGAGAAAACCACAACGGTCAGATTAAGTCATCCATTTTAAGAAATTGGACAATCTCAGAGTTCAATTAAAGATCCTCGCGTCCATTTGAGGGTGGAGAATAATCTGGTTTGATCAATCTTACTAACTCTTCTAAACCCTCGCTATGTTCGACGTGCAACTCTCAGCATACATTTCTTTGCACAGAGTTATGTCCTCGACGCCCAAATTTGTCAAGTAGTTGTGTGTTCCATAGATATCCGGGTGTAAAAATATGACGTCTGCTTTCCACCCTCTATTTCCAGTATCAATCAATCTCAGACATTCCGTGACGAGGTAATCGTCATGGTACAAACCACAATCATGGAGGTCTTTAAGAAGGTTTATCCACCATCCCCCTCCACCCTCTCGAAATTTAGACCACCAGGCTTCAATGCGTTGATTTTCGGTGCTTTTTCCTTCGATGAAACTTCCACTTCCTGCAAAATAGTCATCGTCATACCAACGAAAGAATTGTTGAAGAGTGCCAATGATTGTGTTTTCAGTTCCCCTGTTACAGCGCATCCTTCTTGAAACACCTCCCAGTTGTTGAACTACATTTAGGTAGTTTTGAGGCAATAACTCTGATATTCTTGTTTGTGGAATTGACTTCTAACCAAAGAATTCGCCTTGAGAAGCCGTCTACTGCGCCGTGAACGAAAAAGCCAAAAGGTGCAAACTTACCCATCCGTCAACGTGCAATAAGAAGTTTGGCCCGGGGATGACATATCTTCGTCTCTTTAGCCTAAGTCTTTGACGACGTTCCACTCCTTCAGGGTCTGAAGTCTGAAGTCTGAAGTCCAAAGCCCCTTCTTGGCTTTCGTATTCCTTGATCTTACTTCCACCTCATCAAGACAGCAGCCACAAAAAGCGTCCCTAAAACACTGAAAAATCGGTTTGAAATGACCAGAAGCAAACAAACAAAGTGACTAAATTGCGTTCGACCGGAGCAGATGTTAAATATTTTTTGTTCACGCTCATGATCTGATGATTACGAAAGAGTTGTCTGTCTCGGAAAATGAATGAGTTGTCAGTAATCGGATCCTCGCGTTTGCGCACAGATTTCTGGGATCGCCACGGTGCAAACAATGCAGCTCGCCAGAAAGGAATGTAGAGCAAAAGGTTGTTTGAATGTTCAAAAAAACGATTTTGGCGAGACATTATGGCTTTTTCGCCGCAGTTTTATCAAAATGAATAAAGATAATGTTGATACGAGGAAAGGTAAGTAAGAATTACCACAAAACGTGTTATAAAAAGGACCGAAAAACTTCTCTCTTTCCGAAAGATCTAATGTGAAATCGTCATCGCGTAATGGTATCGAAATATTATAAAATTAGCCATACATCTCTAGGAAATAACTCATTTAGGTCTTTTCAGTTGAATTTATATTTGTACAGCCTGTTTTCATACTTGTTAAGGTATTAAATAAACAAATTACGATGTTTGGAAATATATCTCCTCAAAGGAGAGAAGTCATTGCAGAGATGGAAATCATTGTTTTTACAGAGCTGTTGCTCTCTGAAAGGATTAAATAAGCCATGAAAAACATGAGGTCAAGAAATAGTTTGTTTGAGAAAAATCCAAAGGTCTTTGAACCGCTACTTTTCTTCTCGAACTCACTGGAGGATATTGTCAGGATAAGTAAGGTCACGGGTACTCCGGTTTTTCGCGATAATCTCTCTCTAAAATCGCATTTTTGGACGTGGGAACAACCTTTCGCCATACATTTCCTTCTAGTGGGTTGCAATGCTTGCCCCGTTGCGATCCCATAAATCTGTGCGCAAACACAAGGTTCCGATTACCGGCAACTCATTCATTGGGAAATATGAGTAGTTGTTGTTTCTGTTTTTAAACTAATCATTTATCTGAAAATCGTATGTACAATTATACCATTAAACGTCTTTGGTAGCCATCATGGGGTGTTGTTAAGTTAAATATAATATATAGATTTAGCCAAGCCTAAAAGCGGAGCTCGCATTTTTTTTCCCGCACGTCTCAAGGGCACAACGCCTTGCCCCGGCCAGTACTAAACCCGGGTCGTCCGACTCGGAGCCCAGTCCACTGACCACTAGACTACTGAACAAAGCCGTGGCGTTGGTGTGCCCGCGGTACAGTTGACCACGCATGTTAAAAGTAGCACCTTGTACCGTCGAACGGTCGTACGGTCGTACGGTCGTATGGTCGTACGGTCGTATGTCCAAATTTTTTCGGCTTGATGGGTTACTACTATTTTGTATAATTATGGAGCTACGCTGGAGCTCCGCAACTACGAGGAAGGAAGAGAGGTTCTAAAAATTACTCATCCCTTAACGATGTATCAGCCTCAGCAAGCCCTTCATGACCCTTCGGAGAGTACGCTCTCTGATAGTATATGGAACCAACTCGATGCCTGTAAGCAAAGAATAAAAGAGGAAAAATCTTCGAAAGCGAAAGTTGAAGAAGTCGTGGATCGAGTCTGGACTCTTTCATAGACTGGCATACGATCTGTTTCTTCCAAAGGATAAGTTTATGCTCCAAACAGAATAGTATAGACCTGGATAGGCTAAGCCAGCCCAGGATAGTACATAGATGAGCCTAAATTGTCCGTTATTTCACTTTCACTATACTAATGGAGGAGAAGCCAGCAACATACACATATGAACAGAAATACATTTGTCGTAAATTTTTAAAAAGTTCAAACCCGCTATCCAAGTTCCCGAAACTCAGATACATCTGGTTTGTCAATATATATCGTGCGTAAGAGCAACACTACATTTGCTAAGGAAAAACATGACTCAGCGATAGGAAGACAGTGAGTTCCCATTCTTATACACCCGAATGGCTTGATGGGAGAACGATCATGATACATTTTTTTTGTATGGTGGCGCAGCATAGTTTGCTGACTGGGAAAGAGAAGCCAGGTTTAATTCGAATTAGCAGGGGCTAATTTCGGAAAACATAGGGCTTTAGAAGTAGGGATTGTTACGTAACTGAACCACTGTAGTTCCCAAAACGAATGATTTTTTTCTTTGTATCTTGAAAAATGGGATTGGGTCACTGGCACTGTGAATTGAAAAGGTGATTTCAACTTGGAGCTAGACGTTCATAGAAACCACATTTATCGAGTACGTCATTTTAAAAACCTGTTCAGCGAGCTAGCCTACTCGCGCTCTCACATCCGCAGTCCTCCTTCGCTTAATCCATCACTATATATTTCATGTATTTGTCAATGAAATTACCAAATTTTTAACCGAAAATAAATGAGACTAGGTTTTATGAAAAACATTTTCAATTAGCAAATAGGATATGTACTCCCTCTCTCTTTCTTTTGATTTTTGAAAATGAACACAATCTCTGTCTTTAGATGTTACTGAAATAAAGAAAATATCTTAAAATGATAATGATAATCAGATGATCATAATGAAAATAGTTATAATAGTAATAATAACAATAATGATAACAATAATACATTCTTTATTCACTATAATTATTATTAACATTATTTACAAAAATTATGATAAAATCGTTAAAAAATCAAAAAATACATTAAAATGTCTAATAAAAATCTAAGAGAAAACTAACGGATATAAGCTTCATTACGCTTATTTCTTGAACTTGACAGAAGGATAAGATAATAAAAAAATAATTAAAAAGGTAGTGATGGTAATGTAAAGAATATAAAAAGTTCTTATCCTAAAATCTTGCTATTTCGTTACCGACTCCAAAGCACCTACTAATCCTAAATGTGAGGACTATTAAACGGGCGAATGAAACTGGTGCGAATTCATGAAATAGTAGTACTGTAATCCTCTCCCTTCTTGGTTGATAAAAGTTTAGCCAGTCTACTGCGATACCTCTTGCATTCATCTGTCATTCCTCCGGTGGTAGTAAATACCAATGGTCTACAGGAGCCTTGTTCGACTTCTAGCACCCTGTTGGCGTTCATTCTCTTATTCTCACTCTCATGCCGGTGGTAGATTTGTTTTGTGGTGAAGCCTCTATAAGACTGTGAATTCGGGTAACACACCCTAACATCAAAAAGGCAGAGCCTTGCCACTCCCAGAAGCCACAAGCATGAATTTCGAGCCGGACATCTGCTGCTCTGTTAGTACCAGGTGTCAGCACTTCTCCGTTTATCTCCTAAAGTACCGGTTCAATTTGAACATCATTGCACACCATCTTTAGCATTTCGGCATCTAAATCAAGCAGCTCATTATGTCTTTGAATAATGAAGCCTCCATGTCTGTATACCATGGCGTGATCTACATCAAAAAAATATCCACACGCACAAGCAGATATCATATTTCAGATGAATGGCGTCTTTGAATTCTCTTTTATTTAAAGTAAAATCCAAATCTTTAACTGGAATGACTGTAAGCTAACTGGATGCCCCTTTCTCCGCAGCAAGGTCGGCAGCTCTCTTGGTTTGTTCAGGAAGGGCATTCTTCACTTCCTCTAGGTCTTCTCGAAGGCTTATCCTTATCTCTACGGTTACATTGCTGTAGTGCACTAGTTGCATGATCGTCAGGGAGCTCCTGCGTCTGCACCACTATCTGTTACTAGTGGTTCAGTTATTGCAGTTGAAGCTTCGTATTCCGAGGCTGCAATATGACATGAGTTTGTGATCCCGAGACCACCCACCCTTACGAGTAATGCTAACAAAACACACTCAGCTGGCCTGCAGGTGTGCCCTATGATAGGAGGAATAAGAGCGTGGCCTATGGACGCTCTAGCGGCTCTAGAAGATCTTCAATATCGGATATTGTTCTACGATAGTAAGTCCAGCGATGTTTCAACCCAAATGTGAAGGCCATGAATGAAGCCTGTGGATACGTCGCAGCAAATTCTGTTAGCTTGACAACTTTATCGACCAATCCCTCCCTCCACTTTTCCGTTCACTTACTACTCCAGGTAGGTTCTAGAGCCTAGGACAGCGCCCAGATGCTTCTGGCCTTGCGTGGATATGCTAATTGCAGTATCAACGAATACTTCCCTTGCAGCATCCTCTTTCCCCTGTTTAGTGAGTAGCCACTATTTTTTAGCATTCGGATAATAATTAACCTAAGCTAGGTTCCATTTCATTGAGCACTTCCTGTCACTTCCTCAGATCTCTCTGAGGACCAGCGCCCGCTGCATCGTCAGCATACCAAATTTTCTTTGTAAGGCTTGAGGAATTTAAGCGTGTAATTAACGGTTGGAGGCCAATAGCATAGAGACTCCTCTTAGCACAGCATCCGTTTCATCGGCTTCAAATATGTTGTGCATGGCGTGAGTGGCTGCCTCGCCGCCTCTTGTCAAGCCTGTGCATACTTAAAGTGAACCACAGACATCAATAATATCTTGCTTTGTCACTAATAATAACAATAACAATAATGATAATAACAATAATAACAATAATGATAATGATACTAACAATATACTAATATTTTAACAATGATAACAATAACAACAATAATGATAATAACAACAATGGTAATAATAACAGTAATAAAAATAATAACAATAATGATAATAATACTAATTACAATAATAATAATAATAATTATTGATAGCAATGATACTAAAAGTGTGGATGAAAATAAAAATGGAGATTGAAATCAAAATGAAAATCAAAAAGGGGAACATAAAGATGAAAATAATGGTGATGGTCGTAGTTGTAATCACAGTGGTTTTCGATAAAAATTAACTAATTGAGGACATCAACCTGAGCCTTTCACGCCTTATCAAACTAATGACACAAACAGAATAAGAAGAGGTAGTATAAAAAAACGTAAACTTCTACTCACAATACTAACTTGAAATCAATTCATTAAGCAATTACTAGCTAGACGAAGAGTAATGATGACAACCAACCTGCATTTCTGATGTTGCTCTCGACATTTAGTGAATTGTAGGAGGTTTCCTTTGGCCTTAAAGCTATATTGCAATCACCAGATCCCCTGCATCCATCAATGTTAGGGACCGGTCATATTTATCGTCTGGAGGGATGTGGAGGATTGCTCCACCAGGAACTTCTGAAAGCCTCAAATAAGCGCGGGATAAAAGAGGAAAAAGAAAGGTTGAAATATTAAAGGAGAAGAGGTTACAACAGAGGGCATACTCGCTTCTCGAAAAACTCGCCGCAAGAGAACTAGCTGGAGAGGTGCTTGATGCATACAAAAATAACAATAGTTTTACAAGCATTCCCACCATCAATGCTGAGTTAACCGTGAAATTGGTCAGGCGTCTTCATCTCTACCCTCTGCTATGGCTGCCAGAAAAAGGCGGTTTTAATACAAAGATTGCTTGTAACATGAGGGTAATAGAAGTCAGTTTCAACGAAGACAGCTCGGACGAGGAAACTGGTGGTAAATCGAACGAGGAGGCTATCCAAGAGTTGACAGAGGGAGAAATTTAAGAATCGTTGGAGGATGTTGCTTAAGAGTCGGTAGAGGGAGGCGTCTAAGAGGCTGCCTAATGAAAAAGCGTTGGGGAACGAAGCAGTCACACTTAACTGAGCACTAGTCACACTTAACTAAGCACTTGTTGATATTTAACATTGTTGAGTTGACTTCCTGAATAATCTGCGAGATGAAGTCGAGGGGATTATTTAACAATATTTACTGAGCCAGAGGAGAATAATTTTTGTAATAGAATTGCTCAGGTGCTTTCGAGTTCTGTTTCAAATTCATTCTCTTTGCGTATCTTTTGTTACAGTTGTTTTGACTACTTGTATCAAGATAAGCAGCCAGTTTCCACAAGATGGCGGTCATTTTTGAGCTTCGTCAAATTTACAATGAATTTAGCTTGTCAGAACAGCGTTTTCCTCTTTTTTTCTTCTTTTTTGGCGTTATATTTTGTCCTAATTCATCTACGTACCATTATGGGAGGTCTAACGACAGGAGAATTCAAGAATTTGTTGGAGAAGGCTTTACAGCCTCTGTAAATCGATTGATGAAGTAGAAATAGCGTTTTTCCTTTTTTCCCTTGCATTTGTGCTTCAGTTTTCATGCTGACCTGTAATTTAATTTTATTTCATGCTTTGTCAACCGGCTGCCTGGTTCCGCTAACCCCCATGGTTATTCTAGGCAGCCAGTACTCTAATTTTTACTTTTAATATTTTAATTGTTGTTATTTTTTTTTTAGCAAAAGTGAGTACAGTAAAGATTGATTGACGAGTTAACAGCGAATAATTTGTATTTTATTTTTCAAGTGTTGCACGAAATTTAATGGAAATATTCAAGGCCTTCCGTATACATCTTCTTGACGGCCATTATCCATTGTATGGCTACGCTTCTGACGAAACAGATGCACCACCGCAAGTTTATTTCTGGCACGAAGAAGCTGACGCAATTGGCTAGTACAAAGATAATAAAGGAGGGGAAAGGTATATCATCGTTGATTGGAAGGTTCTCGACATCTTGAACTCGTGGGAGAAGAACAAAAACGCTTTTGGGAAATACCTTCATCAGTGTTTGATCTACGCAAGACTTCTTCAGCTTCATATGGATCTTGATTACCTGCCACACATCCTGATCGTACCCACCGGTTCAATACCTGGAAAGACATCTACCTTGCGTTGTTTTGGGATTACCCTGAGTGGTGTAAACAAGCGATTGAAAGTTCCAAGTAGTCTGTCACACCGCCAAAGCTTACAATGGATGTACGTGGACAAAGGCCATTTCTGACAGAAGGACACGTCGACAGAAGCTTGCCCTTGAGATATTTTCTCGACATGGATGCGAGTGCAGGAGAGTTGCTGGATGCATTGGGATTAGCTTCACTCAAACTCGAAATCATCTGAATTTGGACTCTGAAAATACAATTACGGAACAACACCTTTAATGTGACACTCGAAGAAGCAGTCACCGCCGCAAAATAAATGACGTATGCTTTTAAGTCACCATTGGTTTTTAGACGAACTTTAGAGTAACTCATGTTGACTGGCTTTACCACAAATATCAGTTTCTACCTTTGTAAAAAATTAAATCCATTACACTACTTCAGTTTTCCCGTCAAGAATAGTTGAGCATCTCATTTTTTTAGCTCCTCTTTTAATTATAGTTACATTGTATAACCTGCTTGGATGAATCCTTTCTAGTAGCCTGTAACAATCATTTTAGTTGAGCAACATAGTTTACTAATTTCCACGAATGGAACTCTATTAGATTCACACCAGAATGACTTGCCATTGATTCCTGACCGTTGTCTTAGTGACTAGCAGGTTACTTATGTTTAGCGAGGGAGACAGTGAAATGCTATTTCTGACAAATGAGCTTGTGGAGAAGGCCGTAATCAATGTTTTGTCGGCTCGAGACGCATCAGAACTTAGGAACCAGGCCATGGGCGTCAAATGTAGCAATATTGGGATCATAAGCTCCTAATTCCAAGTGAAGGTCACCCTGGCCTCAGAAAAAACCGCATTTCTGGTTGAAATTTAAGTTCGCGAGTCTTTTTCTTCCCATGTTCATTTACACATTGAGTTGTCTATTTCCTATTTAGTTCCTGTAAGGAGTTTCTTTAGTTACAAGCTAGATTTCCTGACCAAATTTTTCCTTTTAGTCACTTTTAAATCAAATTTTTGCCAGCCTCCGTATAACAGCCTTTGCTTGTTGTAAGCGGTAGCTCAGCAGTGTTAGTCATTAATATCCATGTGGTTGTATCATTTACGTAATTTGTTGCAGCTTATGCATGTAGTTACAAACGTTATTTTGTTATTAAGTCTCCAATGATATACGGCATTAACAGTTTGTAGTAGCAATATTCAATGGTTTATTGTAATAATTACTTACGTCGTTCGGACTGTCAGATTTGTAGATCCTCAGCTGGGGATCTAAATTCTTAAGGTATCAGTAATTCCCCAGCCTAACTTTAGCGTAACTGGCAACAAACTTAGTGATGTCGACCGTGTGATCTTAGAGCTTGTTATATAAAAGAGCTTGTCGTCAATAGTGATCTCTTATGATATCGGCAGCCTTGTAATTCCTTATCTGTCCTGAGTGGCAGCCTCATTGAGACTAAGTTTAAGTACTAAAACGGTAAAACGAATGAAGTTACCGGTCAGAGACGTCAGAGTCTTAGATCTCCACGCTGAATGACAGTTTGCCTGTGCACTAACTTGAAGGTTCACTCTAAAAAGAGCTCTGTAATATCATCACCAGCCTGACTGGCTCGGAGTTTATATGCAAATACCTGAGAATGCAGGCCTTCGTTGTCTAGTAAAAGAAAACTAAAAATTATATGCAGTACTTGTAAATTACCGAAATCAAAGGAATTGGTATGGAGCATATTATTAGTGATGCAAATTTAGTGTTTGAGAACGATTTCTGTTAGATTGCAGCATATTTTGCTAAGGTGGTTTCCGCTTGGCTTACGGTGCAATAAAGAACTTGTTTACTTTATGGCGGCATGTGTTGGTTGTTGCGTGATAGAGGAAAGTATTCATCGCACTCGCCTCTCAATAACTACACCACAACCTAATCAATCGCCATCGTATTTACTTTGTTTGCCTGTTTGTACGAGTGACTCTGATTTTCGATAAAAACTGTCTGTGTTGTGCGCAAGGATTTGGTTTACAAGGCTCCGAAAAGTAAAACGGAATCGGGAGTATATCAATAAAATCCAGTTTACCGAAAGAAACACGTGCGCGATACTGAAAGTCTTCTGGTGAGTTACTCTCAAATAGATTATTTGTCAATGAAAGTCAATTTCTACTGACGGTCGTTAGTTAAGATGAGAGCAAGTGTGCTCTAACGTTTGAGACAATACGCGTGGGCCGCACGCTTGATAGTTAAAGATGTCCTTTAGACCAATGTTTGATTAAAAAAACTGCAAAATTAATCGTAGTTGCCGTGAAAGGGGAACATCGAAGCTTACAAAAACTGATCAGTTAGGAGAAAGAAACGTACGCTTTCGATTACTTTCAAACTATGCTTATGAATCTGAGTCCGAAAGTAATCGAGACAACCTTAGTTTTTCAAATTTTTTCAAAGTAAATCTTTTCCGAGCGAAAATCGCTTCAGCCCTCAAAGGCCCTTTTTTAACAGCGCCGTTCATCAAATATGGCACAAATTGCCATGCTTGTCTTTCCACAAAACTCTGGTTTGAGGAATTTTTTGCTTTGCATATTCAGCCGTATCAATCCTCTAGGAGAACAAAGCACATAAGTTTGCCTTTCGAATCGGTTTTTGACACTGAAAATTATTGACTGCACTGTAAATCGAAGACTTGTTTCAGCCCCCAAAATGGGGCCGTTTCGTTGAGTAAAATACAGTACTATTTTTGGGACTAATTCGGCCCTATTGGAAAGGAGTCTTTTTAGCCCCAGTAAAACGGGCAGAAATGGCCTTGTTTAGGGTTGTCAAAACTACGACATTAGGGAACTGTTTTAAAAATATGAGGGGTAGTTTTGGCTTTTAAAAGGATCAAAATGATGTGATTGGATAGCGAAATAAGCCGTTCTGGAGGCAACTCATGCCTTGGAGAGGATAAAAATTAGCTGCTATTTAAGGCCAATTTAGCTCTATTTATGGTTCGAATTAGCGTAGTTTTAGCGTAGTTTGGCGTCATCGGGATCATAGGGTCTGAAACGACACTCTTGATAGGAGTTGTTTTGGACATAAATAATGTAAAAGAGCCCTTTGAAAACGACTAAAATTAGTGGTACGATATAAAATGGCCACCCTAGCTTCATTTCGTACTTGTACATTTGGTAAACAATGACCCCAAAGGGTGACTGATTTAGACCCTATAATATCAAAAGAGAGCACTTCTTGAGGTCGAAACAATGCAAACATAGTCTTGGATGGCTTCAATTGTTTATTTGATGTACACTCATTAAACAGTCCTTAGCAGCTGACATAGTTACATATAAAACTCCTCTCATTAAACTAAGAACCACAAGAGGCATTGGAGTTAAATAGTTATGCATACAAGAGAAGTAATTTGTCAACAAAATGAAAATGTTGCTTTCTCCAGCTAATCTCTTTCGACAAACAACAGAAAACCCGTGAATAACACCACTGTCAAAGGAGTCCAATCCCTGCCAGCATGTCAAATGTACATTTCAAATTGTATCTGCTCATATTCTAGTGATACTTATGAAGACTACAAATCATACAAATTAAATGATCATATGCTGATGAGAGTATTTTGGGAATTTCATCCCAAAAAAGGTGCTAACACTAAGAACAGTATTACCCCAGGCAATAGGTATGGGGAATAGGTATGGAGAAAAAAACAGCAGTGCATGCAACACTCTTGAAAGGTCCTCAGAGCATCCAGTAATCAGTGAGCATTAATATGTCAAATAAAAAAATAAATTCATCAAACCCATGATGCCTCGTCCTTACAGTGATGCTTCCTTTGATTTCCCTGAAATCCCTGACCTAGAAACTAACCACAATTCATTTTGGGTTTGCCATTTGCACTTATTTTTCTTTTTTTCAAAAACCTTCTCGAAGCAGCTGTATATAAAAGTTAAACAATTAGAGCAAAGCCCAAATGATGTCTATAATGCTCTGTTGAAGAATGGAATGTTACATAAAATCATGCTTGTACGAACAATATACACTTCGTCCAAGTCAAAGCCTTCTCCAGTGGCCATAGTTTGTGGCTGAATGAACATTGACTCTACATCATCAATCGAAGCTGTTACCAGTGAAAAAGGGAAAAAAAAAAGGAAAGATGAGTCACCTTACCACATTCAGTTATGCACTTATGTAATACATACAATACCGATCACATCACGCAGAACCATGGAAGCTAACCAGGGAGAAACCAAAGCCTTAAAACATGAGGACAGTTGATACACTGAAAGGCTGCTGAGTGATTAACTTCGAACGACAAGGTTTGTTGGGAAAGGTGTCTTCTCCATAAATCAATCAGTGCTTGAGACCCCTAGGACAGCGTATACCTATGGACGTTACATTATCTTCGTTTTCCTGCAAAAGGGCATCAAGATGTCAGATAAACAACTCACTATCATTTGCAATTTGTGATTTTTTTGGTAACTTTCTGGTAAGGCAAAGATGTTTGATGACACTGGCAGTAAATTGGAGGTATATGTACACGTTAAATTTTGTGTATTTTCATAAGCTGGAGTCAGAAAAACCACATATTTTTTTGCAAATGAAGATTTAACATTTAAAGTGCCTCAGACGCCAAAATTTTTTTTGGCATTTTCTGGTTGATAGCTGTATTTAAAATTAGAAATAAGCGACCTTAGCGCCTAGAGAGTTCTCCTTGACAATTTTTTTGTGCATTGAAAGTACGATTTGGGGAAAGATGTCCCCATTAAGCGCGCGGCCAAAACGATCATGTTACATAGCTGTGACGAAGAAAACTGTGAAGACACGTCGGCAACAATAGTGGAGAAAGGAGAAATCTAGAGAAAAGGACGGACGTATTGCGTGGCGGGAGTGCCAAATGATGTTAGCTGCAAGAATGATAAACATACGCCTATGTTTCTATACACTACTTTCCTACAAAAGTAGCTGTATGGCCAAAATGGACGCGTTTCGATCGTCGAAATCGAGGAGATTTTAGTCTTCAATGTTGCCGGCCTTCTGCTCCGCACCGGGTTCTAAGACGCTTGTTACGAACACATACCACTAGTCAAACCAGGGGAAGATAACCAATGAATTCAGCTAAAAAGAATGCTGATTAAAGGGCCTGTTCCCACAACGTACACGATAGTTCAACATTCTTTTCGACGGACATGTCGCAAGCGAAGAATGGTGAGCCCCTTATCGTTGTTTATTTCACGCGCTTGAGATGTACACATACTCCTTGTCTTTGCACATGACTACATTTGCGCTTTCCTTATCGTGTGAAAATCCTGCCAATTGTAGTTTTCATCGTATTTTAATAACAAAAATACATCATTTATAATGAAGTTCAAGCTGGCCGATATCCTGTTGCGTGAACACTAGTTCGAAGGGGTCGTGTATTCTCCTATCTTAGGTTTCTGAAAATCTATCCCACGAACCATCAATTCCCCCCTGCCCTCAAGAAATTAAGAGTAGCAACATTAGCAATGTCATTGTGATAAAAGCACTGCAACGAGATAAATAAATAAAAAAAAAAAATTTTTTTAAATTAGATGATAGCGAATCCACGTGCTGTGTGAAAGTCGATGCATACGAAATATTCCTTTATAATACTGATGTCAGTTATTTCCTTTGAGCGGAATGGGTCATAAGGTGTGCGGAATTCAGGGGAACCCCCTTAGTTGACATTGACTTGTTAAATGCTTATTTGATTTTACTTGGTCGGAGTTCTTTTGGTGCGTGTATGTTTTCGTTGCGTTCAAGGATCAAACTCTGAAATTCTAAAACTCGGTCGGATTCAGTTAAGCCAGTTGTTGTAAGTCGAAAAACGGAATAAATTCCTTACATGGTCCTTCGAGCCGAATTTTGGGACAACAATGGCTGAAGTACTCAAAAAAACAAAGGAAATCCACGGAGGTCATCGTGCACATGTCAAGAAACTCCTCGCGCAAGTTGAAGATTCGATCCCCAATTTCCGAAATTGGAAATGAAAAGATTCAATGGTCGACCAACGGAGTAGCACGCGTTCATCGATTGTTTTTACGGTGCTGTTCATTCAAACCCGAAACTTAGTAACAGAGACAAAATGAACTATTTTAAGTACCTCGTAGAAGGATCACAATGTGACATGTAAGCGCCGGTCACGGCTGCACGCGTTTAGAGTTCGCCTCGGCAATTTCAACTAAAATCTCCACTCCAGTCTTCTCCACAAGCCACATCTCACGATAAATGATTTCTGGAACGTGTGTGCGCCCTTTCTGTTCGTATGTAGTCCATTTTGAGCTCCATTTTGGAGTAATTTTCATCGCAATCCTAGAATTCTAGTTCAACTTTCAGACACATGTCGAAAGGGCACAAGGTCTAATACCCAAAAAACGGAATGTACTCAGAGTGATAGCATGTTTTTATGATCCTATGGCTTGATCTCACCAATTATAGTACAAATGAAGATTCTTCTGCAAGGCAGACTACCACTGGGATGCAGAACTTGACTCGGAGCTGAAAACTTAATGGATGAAGTTGATCTCAGAGTTGGGGCAGGTGAATGTCATTCAGATTCACTGATGTGTCACTTCCGAACCTGACACTAAGGAACTTGTAAATGATCTGGAGGCTTTCGGTGACGCCTCATCCTCAGCCTATGCAGCGGTGGTCTACTTGTAATCAAATCCCGAACCAGTAGTCAAGTCCGATTGATTGCATCAAAAACTCGTGTTGCCCCATTAAAGAAGCAGACCATTCCGAGGTTGGAGCTCTCAGCTGCGTTAATACTAGCAAGGTTGACTGCATGGATCAAAACGACATTGAAACAGTGCCTCGTTATCGACCGTGTCCGCTGCTGGACAGACTCGAAGAATGTTCTATACTAAATTAAGAGGAAGGATAAAAAACGGAAGCAGTTCGTCAACCACAGAGTAGCAGAAATCAGACAACTCTTGCCGACTGATGTATGGGCTCATATTCATTACATAAGTCAATGCTGCATTTAAACTCAAGAAGTTTTTCTCTATTAAAATCCCTATCTGAGATTAACTTAAATCAGATGACTATAGACTCACTCGTTTTCCGTTCGGTTTGACTGGCTCGACCATCGCTACGATAGCCTTTCAATCTCTAAGGAAAGGAGTAACTTGCAGTGAAACTGCCCAATAACTTCCTGGTAAAAAGTCATTGTGCCTCGTGGTATAGCCGATTCCTTTGTCAAAAGTTAGCTTTTGGTTTACGAAGGGAATTTCTCTACAGCAACGAAACTCTAGAGCACTGACCGAGGGGAACCTTCGCCGCACAGTGCGAAGGAATGAAATTTTATGGCAACAGAAACGAACACAGCTACCTAAACTCGCTGACAGAAAGAAAATTTAGCTTTGTACCACAACGGAATATAAGACAAGGCGGAGTACACGATGCTGACCAATGATAGGCTTACGATCTCGGCTACTCTCTTACGACCTCAATCGTTCTCTTTTATTGGACAACACAGCCTTGCGTGACAGTTTGTCTTTTAAACTTCCGGAAGTTTTTTTAAAAAAATCTCCTCCAAATTCCGTTTATTTTTGTACTGGAACGAATTGGATCTGACTTTTAAGACCGAAAACAGTTTGAAAAAACTCACTTTCAATTGATCTTATTGCTGGGAATGAGCGTTTTGGGTAACGCAAGCTGTGTTTTTCGCTCTTTGTCACTCGCATTGTGTATGTCCAAGTACAACAAAATGGCGTCGAATACGTCACTGCCCTCTGCTGAACTTCTAGAATGCAAGAAACGTATTACAAATAGTGAGCCACGGAAATTAAAAGGAAGAGCTGGACAATACAATTTGGCTCCGTCAAGTACGAAAGACTGGCAAAAAATTAGATGCTATTCTAAGGTAAGTAATACTTCGCGATTCAACTAAATTGAATCCCTAGGTGTTTTCATTACAATACAAATTTGACAAATTAGTCTGCTTCTGCAGACAAATTTGTTAGTAATTGTTAGTAATTGTTCAACATTTGTCTATATATACCTTTATCAGTTCATCGCGACCTAACATGTAAAAAAAATTTGTTTCTCGCGTTGCCGATCATTGATCATTTCAATGTTATTCTAGTACTTTTCTCGGATATCACTCTCTGCAACGATCTCCGGCGAAACATATCAAACTTACTCACTTTCAATCGATCTTAGACGAATTTCTTTTAAAACAACCCTTCGACTGAATGCGGCTGTGTTCGGCGATGGAACTAGATCAAACACGTGGGTTTTAGTCACTTGTGTCACTTGTGCACTGTCCTTTGCTATGACACTCTATAACAGTTTGAAAAAACTCACTTTCCATTGATTTTATTGCTGAGAGTGAGTGAGAACGGTTTGCATAACTTCAGCTATATTTTCGTCCTCTGTCACTCCTATAGCTCGCGTTCAACTCCGGACTACAACACCGGACTACGACACTTTCCAAATTACGTCGACTGCGTCAACGCCCCTTGATCTTTTGAACCACAAATAATAAAAATAAGATAATAGCAATCTTTGAGAAGATAAACAATGTATTACCACAAATCAATGGTGATAGAAAAGCATGATTAATATCAATTACATGATGAAACAGATATTAAATGATATGCAAATTGATACAGATAACACAAAAATTACCAAATCAAAAATCACTACATCAAAAATCACTACTGGAACAATATATTGAAAATAATTAGTAAGGACTATAATACAACAAATAATCACAAGTAAACTTCTTTTTATACTTTTCTCCTAAGGTACCAACTAATGGACACATGTCTATGATAATATCATTCACAGTTTTCAGTGGGTCCAAATAACTCTCTTTATCAAATGACACTCCCCTCATAAAGGACCTTAATTCAATGAGTGTCTTTTCATAGGTAGTACAAGCATACCGACATAATTCAATTTTCTTTTTAAAGTCTTTCATTTCAGTGTTTTTATTATCAACCCAGAACCTGGTATAATGCCCAATATGATGGGATTCATTATTACCCCTTCAGCTATAGTACCAGCAACTATTAAAAAGATTGATGATAAATTGCATAACAAAAAGTGTTTTGAACCTCTTGTGGGCTTTCCTATATAGCTAGAACTTTTCATGGTAGAATTTATAGAGTGATGTTATTTCATCCATCTTGTTTTGTGTTAATGCAGTGTATTGCTAAAGAATGAATCCGGAAGTATCGTATCCTTTGTGGTCATATGTTCCATCCACATTAAACGTTAATTTGTCTCTTTGTACTGTGAAATGTGAATCATTGGAAACTCCATATCTTGATGTTAAAAATTTGGTTTCCTTTTAGTTTTCATGTCCCAGGTACAAATCCCAGTGTTGCTGCTTGTTTAACACCATCCTCATATGATTTATTTGCAAAATCATTACCATTTGTTGGTGTAGCTAAATTGATTAATTTTTGTTGGACATACTGAAAACAGCAGACAATGGTCTTGTTTCATCAGTTTTCAGTAAACTGTTTGTATGTTTGTCCACATACGATTTATTTAAAGCATCATTAGCATCAATTGGTGTAGCTAAATGGATTACTCTATTATTAGCAATATTCAAATCAGTAGCCATTGTAGTCTTTCCATCAGACCCAAAATCTCCTTTATCACCTTTTGGACCCTGTGGACCAGTGTCTCCCTTCAATCCTCTAAGACCTTGCAAACTTGGTGGACCACATATACTGATTATTCAGTTTTCTCTTTAATCCATATCAGCAAAAAAACCCATATGATATATAATACATGTTTACCCTAATTCAACCGATTTTTCTTAATAAGAAGTTGACTGTTAGGACCACCATCTGACATTTCACCACAGTTCAACCTCATCCTTGCTTTGTATCCAGCAGTTACATGAATGAGATGAAAAACACTAAGGTCAATTCATTTACCACTTGCATCTTCAATATTAACAAATTTGATATTTGAACTAACACCAGAAGTATTCAGATGTACGTTATTGACTGGACCTTTGTATCCATCTTTGAAATGGATTTCATAAAGACCAGATATATTGAAAGTAATATTAAAATAAATTGTGTCAAGAGACTAAGCATTGTTTGAAATTAAAACATTGGCTCCACTTGTAACTGGTCCTACTGTAATAGTGTTGTTATGTGAAAGGTTGTTGCAGTAATAATAAACACTTTCAATTTTATTGTCAAAGACTTTCTTGGTAGTAGGATTATCATCATTAACCACATCTTGTATTTTCAACTCTTT
Source organism: Pocillopora verrucosa (assembly GCF_036669915.1). Lineage (NCBI taxonomy): Eukaryota > Metazoa > Cnidaria > Anthozoa > Scleractinia > Pocilloporidae > Pocillopora > Pocillopora verrucosa. Next base: position 12,792,986 of record NC_089319.1, on the reverse strand, counting down.
GGTCATTTTAATAAATGTCAGAAAATTAAGGGTGCCACTACTCCTTTCACAACTTTTATCACACACGTTCAATGGAACTCCATTATGAAACCTTGAGATGCCATAAACTATAACACGTATGACCAAATGTGCATAAGCCACACCTGACTTGCTTTTCAATACCAAATCCATCATCAGATAGTTTGGTGCATTATTGAACTTGTGTATATGAACCATGATCTTGTGTGATCTGCAGATTTATTGATTGATACCCTAGAAATTTTCTCAACACTACTTGTGGCTGATATGTCAACTGATGAATGGTCAATAGATACAGTGGGGAAGTATAATTCAAAGACCACTACATATTAATGAGTTGTAAGTTCAAACATGTTTAACCCAACACGAGATAAGTAATATTTTTCAAAGTCTGTACTACCAATGGACAGATTTAATCTATCATTAACATACTTCTGGATAATCAGTGGTAATTATTGCATTACTGTTGGTGATACTTGTTTTGAAAAAATTCACATTAGCACCATGTGTGCTTTCATGTGATTGTGACTGTTTGACATTCATTACACTTCTGCCGTTCATATTCAAATTACCAGTCACCACTCTCGTACCATTGGTTTTCAAATAATTGCTTATTTTGGTATTAATATAATTTTCACTGTTTCCATCTGTTGCACTTGTTGGGTCTGCTACATTAATCACCTTATTGCCTTTCATATCAAGACTTTTTGATACATCCAAAGTAAAGGTTTTACTATCAAGATATTTCTTATTTACTGCATCCTTATCACTATTATCACTGCTGTCACAATCAATGTTGTAATAATCTGTTTTTAAATAATTGTGGTAATAGGTTATCCATATGCATTTTCTTATTTGCGATGTTTTCCAGCCTTATCATCATATTGTACTCTACTCAGGTCATAAATGGTCTTGCCATCAGTATCCCAAGCTAATTATCATCAATATTTTTTTGTATGTTGTCTCACAAAATGCCTCATTACCAACACCATTATTTGAAGTAGGTGTATGTACATTCTTAATATGGTTGTTATTCATGTTGATATCACCTTGGAAAGTCTCAGAGCCTTTCAGAATATCATTCACAATGCTATCAACATACTTTTTATTGATAGCATCTGTTGCACCTGATGGGTCACTAAGATTAATAACCTTTTTACTTGTCATTTTCTGACTTCCTTCTAATAGTAACACTGTTGAAAGGTCTGCAGAACCACCACTAGATGGCCCCTGTGGACCCTGTGGACCAGTAACTCCTTTGTCACTCTTGTCTCCTTTTGGACCCAGAAGACTGGTATCACCCTTTGGAACCTGTGCTCCAATACCTCTTTTATCACCCTTAGGACCCTGAGACCTAGCACCACTACTACCAGGTGGCCCTTGTGCACCAGTATCTCCTTTGTCACCCTTATCTCCCTTGGCCCCCTATGCACAGGCTGTATCTCCTTTTAGACCTGTATCACCTTTGTCTCTCTTTGAACCAGTTTCACCCTTATCACCTTTGGGTCCTGGTGGCCTGGCTGGACTGTCAACACCTTCCACAGTTGTATCTATTTTGCTACGATTTCCAGAAAATATACCCACTACAATATATGCTTAAGTAAAATACTGTTAAATGAATTTCTCATTACAAGCATAATCAGTATGGAAAAATACTTTTATGATGTTATGATGTGTCTTTCTCCTACTGTGCTCATTCATGTAATGCAAATAATAGTAACCACATAATACACTTAACAAATCCTGATACTTTGTGCTGTTATATAGATTTAATCTATTGGACACCCTTGTGGCCTCTGCCAAACAATCGAGACCTAAACTATCAAAATATTCAATGATATCCCTTCTGATGTTCATAACAACCCAATGTGTACCACTTCCCAAACTGTCATCAAGATCAATAACATAGTCTCCTGTATTATGCTTGTTACTCATTTGATCCTGGGAAAACAAACTTAACCCAGATGATGTCATAATTGGACAATGCTTTGTTTACAAGATTGCAACCTCTAGAGGAATTCTGTTGAAAGGTGAGTTTTTGTCCAAGAGTAGTCCTTTTCCTTTGGTTTTTTTTTTTTCCTTTTTACCAGCACCTACAGTACCTATGCTTTTAGGCCAACTACCAATAAATGGTCGTGGTGGTTGAGGATACTAACCTTCCTGATATGCTGTGACTTTGTAATAGATGATTTATTATTTTCTAATGAATTTTTTTAATCAAAATAGCTAATTCTCACTTTGTATAAAAAGACATTGGTCACAATGGATTGGGAATTTGTTCAAAATAAATTTATTCTCAGTGTGTTTTAATTCGGTAGAATCAGCTGAGGCAACTGTTTGTAACCAGTTTTTATGTTCTGAATGAAAACCCATGTGTAAATACTTATTCCATAGCTTTTGTCATCAGTGAACATGCTGTTCTCAAAAACTGGTTCATTCATCTTGCCATTTATACAGAAACTAATAAGTTCTTCTCACTTATTTGAATGGTGTTGCGTTACATTATGGTTACTTGTCACGGCTACATCTTGTTCACTCCTATGCAAATTTTTATGGGAAACCTGATTTGTTTCTTGTTTTGATATTTGTGAAATCATTGATTGATGTTCACCAAATTGCTCGAAAAAAGGAGTCTGTTCTGAAAGATCTTGACATCACTGACAGACGCTTGCATAATATGCTAATGAACAGTAGTCTGTTGAGGCGTTTTCAGTTTTCAGATGTATTTCATCTTTGACATTATATTGCAATTTACCATAACTTGACCTTTTGTTGTTGTAATATGCACTCCGCAATCAAACAAATCATCATGTGCGATGCAAAATGAAACCGTTGAAACACTGAAGTGAGCACTGATTGCAATGAATAGAATAAAACATCATTCACAATCTTGAATTAAATGTTTTCTTTCTGATTCTCATCAGAGGTGATGGAGGTAAGTTCGAAGTTTTGAAGAAATTGTCACCCATTATGCAAACACCAAATTGTTTACACTCCGCTGTGTAAACTTAAAAGTTGCTTGTTCTACACAACAATGTAATACAAAGAAAATTTATAGCACTGAATAACAAAGGCACACAAGTCATGAATTTTTTCGACCCTGCACACACAAAAAAAAGAATTGTATATACACATCTGACTACCCTGCATCTGAGTGTATGAAATTTGTCTGCGCAATGCTGTGTATCCTAGAGTACCAACTTAGGAAAATACATTGAAGAAAGCAAGAAGGGGTTTGCTTTTAGCTATTACAAAATGCAAATATAAAGGTCTTTCATCAAACTTGTCAACCGGTTGAATAAGCAATTAATTATGACATGTGGGAACTTAAAATCATACTTATTTAAAAACACTTGAACAATAGTTTTATGATTTATTTAAAAAAATGAATGGGTAAAGTTGATTAACTTCATTATTAGTTACATCAGCTTGTTATATTTTGCAACCAAATCATTAAGATAAATAAAAAAAATAAGCATATGACTGTGAACAATCATTCCATTTTACTATCTGACTGATCTTTTTGTCTGTGATTTCTTTTCAACACTTGTCCTTCCAAGCATGAAAAATAAATGTGTTTTCTTGCATCATCAACAACCTTGTAAGGATGGTGTAGAGTTTCAACACAAATCTGTTCATTGTCCAAAACAAGTTTTACATCTGTGTAATCAGAAGATCTTTTGCTTTTGATGCTATCAACAAGTTTTTGTCTAACATCATCAACACAATCCTTCATTGGACTCTCCTTTTGTTTTTGAATGAAATCTGGCAACTGCTCTTCACCCTTGCTCAGTTCAGGACAAGCTTCCACCAATTTTGAAAACACAAACTCAACCTCTTCGGAAGTTTTGTTTTTAACCATCTCCTTAAGTTTTGCTAAGTCATTTTTGAAACTCAAAAAAACAGTTCTTATCCATTCCAAATATTCTTGCAACTAACTTTATGATGTGTGAGAAATAAGTATATGAAAATGGACTGGTCATCAAGTTCCTGTTTTTATAAAATAATTCAAATAGTACGCGCGCTCTGATTGGCCATAAAACCATTTTACATGAGCGTATGTAAACATAGTTTTCGTTCCTCTTTCATTAGTTATTACCACTTAGGAGGTTGGGAGAACACTCGATAAGCTGGAAACCACTCCGCTTTGCATCGTGGTTTCCAATGCTTATCTCGTGTTCTCCCAACCTCCCGCATGTTTACATCAGGCTATGTAAAACGGAAACCATTTTACATTTCTTCAATCTCAAGATGTCAATTCATGGGTAAATTATTTTGTAAATGTATATGAGAATTCGTATGTCATCAAATTGCATGACACGGAAACATCCGAAAAACATTTTAAAAATACTCTAACCATTTTCTACTGGCATGACATGGAAACATCTAACATCTCCCAGTAGAATAGTTGGGTGGTTGGCATGCAGTTTTTCTTGAAACGGTGCTCCTGCCCCCAACTACTATACTACTTCAGTGATCAAACTACCACAGAAGTTCTAGTGAGTTAAATTGTCAAACAATGTAGACAAAGAAAAACAATAACATCATTCTTGTCACAAGAATACCAGGTTCATATCTTCATGCTAACTTGTGATTTTCTTTTTACTATGTGGACAATAATTATAAATGGTAGAGCACGGTTTTCAAATTCAGCTGGCGCCTGGCGCAAGTCACTACTTCAAGCATTTGTGCCGGGTATTTTTTCGTGTTCCAGCACCCCACCCCACAAGGCCACCGTTATTGCGATGAGATAGTTATTGCGATGAGATAGTTATTGCGATGAGATAGTTATTGCGATGAGATAGTGCTCCGGCTACTTTACAATTTCCTCCTGCTACTTTTTTCCTAATTGAAAACCTTGGTAGAGATTGAAAAGCTGGCTTTAATACAATGTTGAATATAAGCTTAATAAAAATTTGATTACTGTCTTAGATTATAGATACTTAGATGGACAGATAAGTTTATTATAAAAATAACTACTTGCAGCTTAGAAGCCCAGAATTGCATGTTTACAGTATACAAATAGGCTACGATAACTAGAAAGATACATTTAAATTATATATATATTATATATTAAATATCAATCATATAAAATCTATGGACATGTAACCTATGTAATTTGTATGTGAGGCTATCTCACTTCGTGAGATTGCTCCGAAAGCTTCCGAAAGGTCACAGACTTACTAACTTATTTGCTAAATTATCTCTGACATGGGCACAAATGGACTACAACATGGCCACCAGACATGCGCTCGGTAGTTTAGAAAATGTCTGACGCTATAACAGGTTTGTATGGAAAAGAAAATTCAAGAAATTCAAGCTGTTGTGTGCGAAGACGAAATTGCTGTTTAAAGTGTGCGAGCATAGCGTTACGAACTTTGGTATCCTCACTTCTATTTTAAGTCGTTTCTACAGTAGACTGTACGGTCGAGAAGTTCAAGTTTCGCACTATCGATAATCGGAAGAATTTTGGAACGCATAAGGCAGAAATGAGTCTAATCGAACACAAGTGACCCAAGCTCGAGCTGTGAGATGATCATTTTGCGAAATAACAGTCATGGCATGTCTATCGCTCTGACGAAGGGCTAACGCTCGAAACGTCAGCTTTTTTACTCTTTACGGTGGCTAATTTACGTTTTCAACCCAGTTGTTAACACTAAATTACATGATGATAAGAGTTTGTCGGGAATATTACGACCGCTCTAGGAAATAAAAGAATAACTGAAATTCACAATAAAAATACCTCACCTTACTTCCACAGTGCATCGCTCGTTATCTAACTGCTTACTATGTCGAAAAGAATCCACTTTGGCGAGTTATCCATTTCTAGGTTTACTACGTAAATAGGAAAAGCTCAAGGGCCGACCGGGCGGCCACAAATTCAACCCGAAACTGAAGTTTCGTTTCAATTCCACTGAGCTTGAGGACGACGAGCAACGAGCCCAAAACAAGCTCCGACCTGTGATTGGATGATAAAAATAGTAGTGGACGCTACTTTACGATTGCTTTACTACCTTCCAGGCCGGATTGGGTTCGAGTTGGGACCGCAAAGCATCTATGGATTGATTGAAGGGACAGACGAGTCATATTTACAAAGTAATTCTGAAATGCCTCACTATAATTGTTGCGTTCCTGGCTGTACAAACAGCTTTAGGAACGCTTCACATCTGCATTTCTACAGATTACCGAAAGATGAGTTTACCAGAAAGCAATACAAAGTCATTTTGAAGAATGATTCGCTAAAATTGGACTCCACAAATACTCGAATTTGCTCAGACCATTTCGAAGGTGGCGAGAAACTCAGTCGAGCTCATCTGCCGACTATATTTCCTTGGAAAAAGGCAGAAAGCACTAGACGACAGCTAAAAAGAGTCATCAGCTTCAAAGAAAATCTGGCAATTCAGGAAGCAAAAAAGAAGAAGAGGGAGGAAAAGAAAGACATGGCACAAGCATCAGTGACAGTCGAACATGAGAACAATCGTGAGACACAAACATCTCTCACAGGATTGGAAATCGAAACAATGTTAAAGGAGTTGCAAAAGCTTAAAAAGGACATCAGTGAATTGACAAATGAAAAGAATCAGCTGCTGGAGAAAAATGCCAAGTTGAGTGAAGAAAATGCAAACCTACTCGAGGCAAACTTAAAACTCGAGCAAGAAACAAAAAGACTAAGACACTCTCTTGAAAACTTTCGTTTCGATATTGAGAAATATAAAGACAATGCTGAAGACATTGCCTTTTATACTGGTTTACCAGACTATAATGCACTGCTGATATGTTTCGACATGGTTAAAGATGCAGCAGAGCATATTGAATATGAACATGAACGAACGCACCCAGGAATTCAGTGTGGCAGACCTCGATGTTTAACCAAGTTCCAAGAGTTTACTTTGACACTAGTGAGATTAAGGCTTGGATTGCTGGAAAAGGACCTTGCTCATCGGTTTAGTGTCTCAAGACCCCTTGTATCCAAAGTTTCAAGGGCCTGGACGAGATTTCTGAGGGGACAGTTTGAGCCACTTATTACTATTCCACCCAGGGAAGTTCTCAAACTCTACATGCCTGACATTTTCAAATCCTTCTATCCAGACTGTGTCATTATTGTGGACTGTACAGAGTTTGAGATGGAGAAACCTTCAGCACTTAATTCTCAATCTGCTTGCTACTCGTCATACAAGTCTAGAACGACGATGAAAGCCTTGCTTGGTATAACACCCAGTGGTGCTTTATGTTTTGTCAGTGAGCTATTTCCTGGTTCAACTTCTGACAAGGAAATAACAGCTCAAAGTGGACTGTTGGACAAGTTACAACCTTATGATCAAGTTATGGCAGACAAAGGGTTCAACTGCACTGATGAGCTTGCTTCTGTGGGAGCAGAACTGATTAGACCAGCATTTTTGGTTAAAGATACACAATTCTCAAAAGAAGAAACCAACCACAACAAGATTGTTGCCAGTTTGAGAGTACATGTTGAGCGATTGATGGAGAGAATAAAGAATTGGCACATCTTTGACCACCGAATTCCAATTACTCTTGCCCCCATAGCATCTGATATGTTATTTGTAGTGGCTGGACTTTCTAATTTTTACCCTCCTTTGATTAATTAAAATTTATGTGAATATAAAGCAACATTTTAATACTTAACAATGGTATGGATTTATGTTTTATTGCCTTGCATTAAAATAGCATTGATAAACTAGTGTTTGATAATGTATTATGATATTGCCATCATACCACTGGACTGTAACCAGACTGGTTATAAGTCATTACAATAATCCAAGCACACTACACATGTAGTTAGTAAATATTTTACTCAGTCAAATATGAACATAACTGTGTACAATGTATAAAAATACTGAGTTAATGTGTATAGACAAAACAGATCGCTGTTTCTTTCAAGACAAAGTTTATCTAATCTTAGCTATAGCAAATACCTATAGGGTGGTTTTTAAAAAACCTGTGAAACAATTAATACTATTTACTTTCTAATAGTGCCAGTATTAAAAAATAGAAACAAAAGCATTTAAGCAGAAAAGCACTAAACATGTACAAAACTTAGTACGTGTTTCACAGGCTTTTGAAAACCATTCTACCTTCACAAATATATTGTTTACACTCTGATAGTACTAAAAAGTGTGCAACATAATTTGGGCAAACCACTAATTCCTATTAAATTTTGATTTGCCTATTTCATTGTATAGTTTTCTTAAATTACACACTTTTGCTGAAATGAACACATTGATTTTGACTGTTTTAAACTGAACGAGCATTCAATTTAGGAATTCCATACTTGACTCTAGGATACACAAGTTCTGGAACAATCCAGTCATTAAAAAAGGATTCTAGCTTGGGCAAAATAGACTTCCAGCGGTCTATTGAAAAATGTACTCTTTCACAAAACAGTGAATCACAGCCTGAACCCTTTACAACAAAATCTGTCCACTTTCTTCCAGTAACAAACATTTGCTGATGGACTTGGTAGAAGTATTTGTGTTTGTCATTTAATCTCAATGCATTACTGTTCTTTTTGCAAATGCTCTTGCGTAACAATGCCTTTTCTAGTGTTTCATCCTTTGATGTCTGGACATACTTAACTTCTATAAGTCCCTCTGAATCAGAGGCTGATGGATCATGTACAAGGCCATCGGGGCTAGCACCAAGGTAACCATGTTCTTTTGAAACAAAAAACCCACATTTTGAGACTGTTATGCCTTCATCTCCTTGACTTTGCTTGAGAAGCTTGTAATCATTGATAATCTGGTCTTCCATTTTCAGTCCTTCCTCCATTGACTTACTTTGATAGGCCTTGTTGTAACCAAGTATATCTTTAATTATCTTAGTAGGGGACGTACTTTCTCTCTGTACAGCTACACGGTAACATTTTGTGGCAGTAATCCTTGGTTGTCTGTGGCGATGCCATAATTCAGTGTTTGATTGACCTCTAGTTTGTTCCTCAATATCTTGCCTTTGTAAATCATCAACCATAAGATTTCTCTTTGCTTTTTCAAACTTTTCTTTTAGCTCTTTTGCTGACACGGGATGACATTTGACTGGTGAAAGCAGAGAATCCTTTACATCCTGAAGTTTCTTTACTTCCTGAGGCAGTATATGTGTCCAAGCTACAGTGTTTCCTGATACCCTCTGGTACTCCTTCATCATTTCAAAAAACCTTGACTTGTTTTCATCGCGACAAGCATTTTGGTTTGCATTTACTGGAGAGTGATGAAGCTTACGTATCTTCTTCTCTTTCGTGTAGTCGTGCTTCACAAAAGTCATCTCATTTATGGGCTGTATTGCACCTTTTCTCTTTCGTGGCACATTCCACTTGCATGGTTTGGAGGTGCATGACTCATCAGACTCATCCAGTTTTTCCCTTACTTTACAATAGTTTTCTAAAGCAAAAAGTGTTGATGCAACATGGTTACATCTCCCATCTATGCCAGCAGGGCATTTGCAGTGGGCTCTTAGCATCTTTCCAAGTGAACTAATAACTAAGTAGCATGTATAAACTTTGTCCTTTTTCATAGATGGGAGGACTTGGCTTTTGATGTAGTGCTTGCCATTTTGTTGTAGGTGGCCTATGTACAGGACATGACCAGATTTAAAAAAGTTGAATCCTTTAACAAGTGGCTTAGCAGTGGAGAGCTGCTTTTTACATTCTACACCTTCGATCATAAATCTCCACACAGTTCCAAATGATATTTTTGGTAGTGCCTTTATATCTGGTTGGAATCCTTCTTTTGGGAATGAATCCTTTACTTCAGGCTCTTGATTCTCAAGTACGCCAAGTTGAGCTTTTTTCCGTAACAAATTGACGCCGCCATCCGGATCACGCAAGTATTTAACATCAAATCCATGCTTGATGTAGTCGTGTACTCTATAAGTCAAAATTAGAGCACTCATAAGTACGAGAGGACTTTATTAAATTCGAAAATTTCGATTATATTAAATTTTTACTCTTAGGAAATTTTAATAATAATTCTGAAAAGGCATATAATTACAAATAAAGTTGTTATAAATAAAAATAACTTATTGCGTGTAAAGGTTCTTAGTTTAAAAGTTGCCAGCTTCGATACGAACCTCGACACTAAAGCTTTCTTTGTTCCCGTCGTTTTTGCACCTCTGCAAAGCAGCCACCTCTTCAACTGGACAACGCTACATTTTTCAACAGAATCCCTTGGAAGTTTTGCCCCAGGAATATCTTCCTGAGTTAGTTTAACAGTTAGTTTGGCTTTGCTCTCGCTTTCAGCCATATTGATTTGGAAAATCTGTCCCTTCAAACAATCCATAGATGCTTTGCGGTCCCAATTCGGACCCAATCCCCAACTCGTTTAGAACACGGGGAATTGGAAATGCAAATGCGCACACGTGAGAACGAGGCTGGGGTTGACTGTGAGCGCTTTTGGTACACGAGGGAATTCCTATTGTTTTCATAACCATACATGGACTTATGACGCATTCGTTAATGTTTCCTTCTTTTGTGTACCGGTACACGAGGACACAACCGCTTTTGGTGAAATTCATACTTAGCAGTAAAATTGATCGGTTTTTAAGGAAAATGGATGGTCCTAGCCGAAATCTCGATAAAGCTAATTTTTCTCCCGAAAAGAAGAGAGAGTAGTGTGCCGCGTTTGGTTGTTCAAATACATTTTATGGCCCCAATGGTTTGCCTACGAGTTTTCACTTCTTCAAGTTTATGCCCGGAGGCATGTATTTTTGCTAAGTATTTATATAATTATCTTATTCTCTGTGAATTATGGATGAGAGTGACTATTGTTGCAAAATTAGTACAAATTTTCAATTAGGTACCTGAACTGTTTTAAGTTCGATAGAGTTTTTTTTCATTGCGGCAGTAAGTCAATAAGTTCAGTACTGCTCACCTGTTTACTACATGGCTTGCCTAAAACACCCCTAGCAGAGAAACTCTTGGAAAGTAATTGCTTTTAATAAAATAACCAAGACCCTGTATCTTCAGAATTTTCACTTATTATGGCAGAGCCAGAAAACTGACACAAATTTGGTAGCAATTGTGACAAAAGCAGTTTTCAGTAGTTGTTGTTTTTGTTTTTCATGATAGCATAGTAATACATTATAGATGCCACTTGGAACTCTCACAAAATATTTTGCGTGCTTTATGTATCAATCAATTTAATGCTTCAAATTGGAAGAAAGAAAAAGTAAGTTTCACCAACTAAAAGAGTTCTCAACACAAAGATGAACTGACACTAAATTTCATTATTCACAAAATTGTGCTCATGATAAGAAGTTTGATAGAAGTCTAACAAAAAATAATTTCTCATACAATTCAATGGTCTGAAAGATTCTCCTTCAAACAAATCTTATGGTAACTGTAACAGTATAAAATAAATATCTTGATTTGGATATATTTCTCAATCTTTTAAGCATCTCAAAATTATATTATCATAACATTGGTTAACACAAGGCAATAAGAACTAGTATTGCAAACCTTTGTGTCAGAAGGCCTCTGAGTGTTAAGAATGGGAATATCAATTCACTGAATGTTTATCACTGACAGAAACTTAAATGTGTGTGAAGGACTAGCATTGCTGAGATCAGTAGCTGAGAGGAAGCATTTCTGCTCTCTTCTTTAACCCTTAAATACCCAAGATCTGATTGTTAATTCTCCCTTCTAGTTGTTACACATTTACTTGTAAATAAGTTATGAGAATTTGATGTAAGATCAAGATAACTTCTGCCTGACAAGTTTCAGTATTATCATTATTTGTTTACTGGATAGTGTTTGGATATTATAGGGGGAAGTTACATGAATCAGTCACTTCTGGGAGTTTTTAAATTGTCTAATATTTTGGTCTAATTCTTTCAATGCTGTCTTGCCACCTAATAAATTACCATGATTTGCGAACTCAAATGGTTTTCAATGTATCACAAGCATAAGTTGTCCTGGGCCAGATGGGTTTCAAAATATTATGATATCTGTTAGTTACAGTTTCCCTCATGGGTTGATAGAAAGAAGGTTATAATCAAGTGGCTATACGGGCTCTATTGTATAGTTTCCCATAAGATACAATGTAAAAATGGCAAATTAAAATAAATCTTAGTAAACAAAATGGGAACAACTTTAACTGAAGAATATGATACAACAACAAGTACCACATCAACAACAGCAGCAATAACAAATCTTCTCTACCTAGAGGGCTATAACCTTTGCCTCGCTTTCTAAGCCATACTGAACAACTTCTGTGGTATTCTGTGGTATAGAATAGGCAACAAATACGTACAAAAAATACTTTTGCACATTCAGAATAAATCAGGTTATATTTATCTATGGTGAAAGGAAAAAGGAGCGGCGTAACTTTTACGGAATGTTCAGTCAAAATCTGCCGATTTCTGCCGCTTTCACCGCCATATTCAAAATGAAGCTAACAGAATGCAACGCAATCGGAGTGCACACCGCCTGACTACCCTTTATCCGAGTATATCGAAGCGGAACAATGAAATATCAATGGGAGTGAAAACACCGATGTGTCAAACAAGAAATGGCTACTTAGACAACGAAGGAAGGCAGAGCTTTCCTTGTTCAACGAGGTTGTTCAAATGACTAGTCTAGGCGGACGAATAGAGACTGGAGCCGGTGGGATATAAATAAAGAAAACTAATTGGTTAAGCGGACAATAAGTGGAAAAATCTTTGTCGGCGTCCTCTGCGTTACTCATTTGCGTGACGTAAACTTGAAAATATGTCACTCCTGTTTTGGCAGTTGCTGATGACTTTCGCCTTAAAAAGTGACAAAATCTAAGTTCTTTGGCTTCCCAATCACTAATAGCGTTAACAACGTCCTTTATGCTTCCTTTTAGTGTTATTTTTTAAACCAAATCGAAATTTTGACGTCTGTGATATGAGCCGCTGACTGTCGTCAATTTCTGTCCTTGATGGAGTTACTCACTGGCTTTTAAAAGCAAGTTACAAAAAGAAAAATGCTGGGAATTGGCTTAAGCATCCATATTATGTTGAAATAGAAGCAGAAATTGTTAAACAACCATTCAACCTTGTTTTCATAATTGAAAACGATTTAAATATTCTAATTTCAACAAAGGAGATACGGGATCAGTGACTAAAAAAGACTGATTGCCCATAGATTGTCCATAAAAACATGCTCCTAAACTTAACTTGAGACGTATGCCAAAAATCAACTTAACTAACAATCTGACGCGAATCAGTAGGTAATACGCTATCAAAGTCGATTATCAAACCTTTTCTAAGTCGTGGGTTGTACGAAAGCGAAATTTTCTCCTCCCGCCCTCTGGAGGGTATATCTTGCTCACACGTACGGTAAAAAAGAAGACGCAGCTGAAAATGTTTTCATTGTTTAAGAAAATTTGTTTTCTCCTAGATGGACAAACGCACCAGGGACAAGTTCCGTAAGCATGGCAAAGTGAATATACCGAAAAAAATACTCAAGTTGAGTGTGGCAGGCAAACGTGGTAAAGGCACCGCTGTGGGCCAAATGTGGGACGCTATATTGGAGAGAATCATAAGAGAGGAGAAGATATCCTTTGCACAAGGGACTAAAAAGAAGAAGAAGCCAACAGAGCGGCCTGAACGTCAGCTTTTGCGAGCACTTTTCGACGAGTTCGGCATAAATTTTTTAGAGAGCCAATTTACACTGTATGGCTACATGTATTCCAAAACGGAGAGGCAGCCAGAAGTTTATTTCTGGACTGGAGATGCTGACGCTATTGGCTGGTACATCGATCCTAGATCAAAGAAATTAAGGTATGTTATTGTGGAGTGGAAAGTCCTTTCTAACATCGCAACGTTCTGGGAAGATAGCCCAGACGCTTATGGCAAACACTTGCACCAGGGCCTGATCTACGCAAAACTTCTTCAGCTTCACATAGGCCTCGATTATCTGCCCCACATCCTGATCGTACCAATCCATGGAGAAACTGGCAAAGATTTCCATCCTGCCTTGTTCTCAGATTACCCTAAAGAATGCAAAGACCGTATAGAGAGTTTTGAATGGTCGGTCAATTTTCCAGAGCAGGGCACAGCAGTGAAAATTCCACTGGAAAAACCGTTCAATAAGGAGAAGTTGAAAAAGGGTGAGAAAGTCGACAAAGAAATGCTCTTGTCCGATTTCTTTGCCGAAGGTGCAACGGTTGGAGAACTAATGAAAACATTCGGATGGCCTTCACTCCAAGTCAAGTGAATGGAACAATTTAAAATGCTGCATTTACTTTAGCGAGGTTACAATTTACTTGATCTAGATAACGATAGCTGCTAACCAAGAAAGGCTAAGTTCAACCGTGGGAGGGGAGGTTTCTCTATTTCGTGGGCAATACTAGGGAAAATTGCCATAGGTAGTGATGTAGAATTTCTTATGAATGATGTAATCGTAAAGTAAATGTACGAAAATGAGTAAACATATTGTAAAAGAATGCACCGTCAGTGCACTCTTTGTATCATATAATTTTATTAAAACCACTAACACTCAGTAGTTTGTCGACATTGCAGGATATTTAACCTAAATTTTCTAGAATAAATTTCTTGAATTTCGCGATAAGATATCAAGTTTTCGAGAGCACATGGTCTGTTTTGAGTTTAAATTTTAGCTTCTGCTAAGATTTTCGAACAAGATTTCATTTGTTATTAGCGGAACAAGGCACAAAAAACTTGTAAGTATCGATCGGTTTTTGTTTAGCTTTCTTATCCCTTGTGATTCGGTTGTTATTTTGCTTTATTCAGCGAATTTATGCATTTGATTTCAGTGAAACGTTGTTCGTGTTATGAAAAGAGTTTACAGTTGAGCGAATCTCAAGTTTCCTTGTTGCCGCTTTCTAGCAGTGAACATTGGGTTTCTATATTCCATGTTTAATACAATTGCAGGAATTTCAATTCAGCTCATATCAAGTACATCGCGGTGTTGCAAGAATTGACTGGGCTGAGACTCCAAGTGTGGTTAATTAAAACTTTAAGGTGTTCAAGGTGAGCCGTTAGGGCAGTAGGTACGACATTTTGTGAGTAGCGAACAGTTGTAGAAGTCCTAAATGTAATAACTTTCCTAAATGTAATAAAGTCCTAAATGTAATAACATTTGTTCCTAAATGTAATAAAGCCCTAAATGTAATAACATTCGGTCCTAAATGTAATAAGGCTCCTAAATGTAATAAGGCTCCTAAATGTAATAAGGCTCCTATGCAATCGTTTAACTGCGCTAACATTGAGATGTGAAAGTGACAGCTGTTGCACCTAAGAATCCTCTGACCAGTATTCATGGCATATTGCGGGCTCACTGATATTAATCAGCGTCTTTTTATTTGCTAAAGACGTAGATTGAGAAGCATTGGCTACAAAACCTTATACTGAAACTGATGTGCTTTTGGCAGCAAATTGACGGACGCAAAAGCAATGAGAACGCTGACCAATAGCTCTCTTTATATCATTGGCTCAGACTCTTAAGTGTAACAGATTTTGACGATATACGTTGTACTGTCTTCCCTTGCCAGAATTGTATGGGTCTGCATAAAATATATTCATTTGCGTTACTGACCAAGCGTGAGGTCAAAATAGCTGGATGTTGGCCGAGTTCTTTTTTTTTTGCGTTTTTATGATAAAGAAGTAGAAGTATAAAAAAGTAGAAAAAGAACGAGGCTAATACCCAGAAATCGTGACCATACAAGCTTGGTCAAGAGAGTTTATATTCTCCCGGCTTAATAATTAAAGGATTCATTGTATAGCAAAAGATTTCGCTTTAATAAGAACCAAGAATGGCCTGTTTATTTCGAGAGCCGATAGTGAAAGCCAACTGTGCTTGCAGCACAATAAACCCAAGAAGGTCGTTTTTTTTTCAACATTTGCCAACATTGTCCAAAAGTTACGAACTTTGTAAGTTTTCTTGCGTGGGATCAATACGGGGAATCCCCAGCGGGCGAGGGTGGGCCCATCATGCCCGCTCAGATAGCCAATCAGAACACAGGATTCACTTCATCTTACACGCGTGCGCTGCTAGCTACATGGTAAAGTGACTTACAGAGCAAGATGTCTACTGACCAATCATATGTTATCCCATTTCACGATCACAGGTCTCGACATGTTGCCTTTTTTCCACGCAAGAGTGAAATTGAACCATTGAGCTACAATATTCAACACAAGATGGTCAGTTGATGGTCTAATGAACCATTTTTTTTTTCCCTTTAGCCCTTTATGACAGGTTCATCAGTTCCCGAACCGAAGTATTGGGAAAACATATATTTTACAGTTGATCTCAAGTTTATATTTCATTTTTTATCGTCATCTCTTCTCCCCGCCGTGAGGGGAGAAAATGAATAGATAAATAGATGAATGAAGAAGAAAGCTCAACAGTTTCCATTTAGTTATATGGTACATGAACTGATTTCTGAGGTGGAGTAAAGCCATAGAGGGCTAGAGATGCAATATCCCAGATTCAAAATTGAATAAATCAGGATAGTCAGTCTTAAAAATCAACCCAAATGCTTCATTAAAATCAATTGACACTGAATAACAATGATGTGCAAAATTTCAGTAACACTACTGATAATAATAATTTTCTTTTGGATTAACATGTGACACAGCGAAATCATTCAAACTGCTCTAAAATGGTGCATCACTACTAATGACTTTAACACGAACGATAACATCAACAATGGCATGCTAGTTCATCATCAATTGTAGTCAATTTCTTGTCAAAAAAAGTCTTAATCAATACGTACCAATCGATTCCATCCTATTGAGCTTCCAGCCAAGCACTAGCCCACTTTCGGCTGGAAATGATTTTTTTCAACTCGATCAATAGACCGCTTTAAGGACCATACTTCGACTGCTGATATTTCTTATGTCTAGCAAGTAGAAAGACGCTGGTTTATATCAGCGAGCCCGCAATGTGACATGTATACTGGTCAGCGGTTTTTGGTGCAACAGCTGTCGCTTTTACAACTCATTATGGATGTCCGCCATAACAACAATGCACTGAAGGAGTTAAACGATTGCATTGGAGGCTTATTACATTTAGGACTAAATGTTATTACATTTAGGACTAAATGTTATTACATTTAGGACTAAATGTTATTATATTTAGGACTTCATTACATTTAGGACCAAATGTTATTACATTTAGGAAAGTTATTACATTTAGGACTTCAACAACAGTATGGTTTGCTCTTCTCAGAGGTAGTTTTTGCTTTATTTTAAGTGTCTTGTAGCAGCGGAATTCCTCGACATGATATGAGGTCATAGACTAAGCGCATGTAACAATAAAAATTTAAAAAAAAAAATTGATTGATTGAGACAGTTGGTCGATATACAAAGTCTTTATCACTGCAAATTGGTCAGAGTGGGTGAAAATATTTCTGTAGTTTTGCTCATATAACCAGAAGTTCTGGTCATATTTACGTAGGCTTCCGGTCATTCTTATCGTTGAATATCGTCATAAGTGCTTTGTTTGCTCTGTACACCCAGGTGCAGGCAAATATGTTTCTCGTTATTGCTGAATCACTTTCATGTGGTTACGAGCCAGCTCTCGCAAAAGTGTGAAGGCTTTTTACTTTTTTTGGTTTGTCGCGCGACCATAAATAGATTGAGGATGTCGAAACCTAAATAATTCAAACTCTTCAGCCTACTACTAAATTTATCAGCAATTTGTATGTGCGTCCATTAATCATCCTTTTTATAATCAGTAATCTACAGGAAAAGTCAGCCATTCATGCATGATACAGCTTTAACCCCAAGAGCGCAGAACTTAAGGCTTTTCAGAAAGCAACTCCAACAATGTAGATGAAATGTCGAACACCTTTAAATGAAGAGAAAGAAGCCGTAAATAGTATTCCCAAACTAGTGCATGCGCAGTTTTTCCAAGAACATCTTTCCAGGTGACGGAAGATTAGTAATAAATGGCTTATTTTGTTTTGCTTTAATACTGAATTCCTTTTTCCTCTTTAATCATTTACAAAATTTTTTATACAATTGTTGTAGATTATAATAATCTTAAAATATCGCAAAAATCATTCAAATTTTGTACTGACGCAATTTTACTGTGGAATGGTTGGACATCTCTGAAAAATGCGGAGTTACATTTTCAGTATACATACCAGGCTCTCATTTTAATACATATATACTTTCAATCAAACTTACATAAAGGTATCACTTTGCACTCTCTTCTACTACTACTTTGCTACTTTGCTGAAGCTCGAGGCTCTAATAGCTTCTCAGAGGTGACAGCTGGGAGGCAACAGATGAGAGAGAAAGTTGATAAAGTGCTCTCGTTATAACAGACGAAGTTAACTAAATGTTTAGAGTCTTGAGTTGTGTCGAGCCAGTTCCCTTCATATCATGAAACGAGAGGCGAAAACAAGGGACTTTTACTTGAAATAGATCTTGATGGTGTCGTTCTTTGGTTTGTCTGAAGCTGTATGTTTAAATTAGTCAACTAAGCGTGGAAGCGTAAAGTGAGCGCATGATAAACAGAAGTCTGTGAGTTGAACAGTCCAATCACACTTATAAAAGTCGCAGGCGGCAACACGTAAAAAACGTTTTTAAACCCGTACACCGCTTTCAATTCTATTTTTCTATTATATCTAATAAACTATAAGAAGTAAGCCAATCTAGAGTGAACTTTCGCATTTTCGCCAGCGCTAAAGGGCATCCTTTGGAAGTAAAATTTCACAATTCTGAGGTTCCTCTACCCAGTACATGTGGCGCTTGCAATACCACCATTTTCATCTTTCTTTGAGTTTATATCGACACCAGCTGCACTCTTGATGACGTTATGTTCCAACTATAGCCGCACTTGTGACAAAATTTGGCCTCAAGCGGGCATTTTTACCCCCAAGAAGAGTGGTTTCCCACATCGTGGTACGGTCCAGATTCCGCAGCAAATTTTATGGATACGAATGAAATCATATTTTATGCTCGGAGTATTTTTTTTTCTTTTATGCACAGAACTTTATCATTGCAGCAACTTTTATTTTTTCGGCGATTTTTTCTTGATTTGCAGAAAGCCCTTTTTTAATTTAATGCACCTCAAAGAACTACACCAAGTTTCTTAATCAAATCAACACCCTTTTTTGGAAAAAATTATCCATAAGAGCAGCAAGATGAGTACACTTATTTTGCAATTAGCATGAATAATCCTCTACCTTATATCTGCTTGTCTGAATGAAAATGTCACGGGAAAGAAGTTGGACATTTGTGCTGAGCCGAGATTGAAAGCTGCATATTTACATAACATTTGGTCATGGTGGCAGAATCAAAGTAGGTGTCAAACTGAAAAATAATTTTCAGCGGAAAAAATCGTTTAAAAAAGGCCAAACTTATGTACTTTGTTGTCCTAAAGAATTTATCCAGCTAAATATGGGAAGGAAAAAAATTTATCAAACCAGAGTTTGTGAAAAGACGACCATGGTAGTTTGTGCCACATTTGATGATCGGCGCTGTTCGAATTGGGCCTTTGAGGACTGAGGCGATTTTCGCTCGGAAAAAATTTATTTTGAAAAATTTTCAAAAACCAAGGTGGTCTCGATTACTTTCAGACTCAGACAGATTCATGGGCACAGTTTGAAAGAAGTAGATTGTTCTAACAGCAATGCAACGCACCACTTTTAGAGATACTGCTTCTTTTAAAATTCGTATTTAATCATCCATCGCGATCGCCTCGTTAAAATCACTAAGAACAACTAAGTAAGTCGCCACCGCGAAGTACAAACTTCAGGGTTAGCTTCGAGCAGTATTTTTCCTGGAGTCCTGATTTAGATTGGTTGCGTTTTAGGGTGGTTTTGAGGAGAAGAGGGGTGTGCCCGTAGGGTTGCTATCATTATGATGTCAGTTAAAGGCATGTTTTTTTTTTCTCAATTGATTTGTTTTAATAAGCTTCGATGTTCCCCTTTTACGGCAATTACGATTAATTTTGCGGTTTTTTTTTTAAATCAAACATTGTTGTGAGAGAAATCTTTAACTATCTTGCGTGCGGCATAAGGGTATTGTTTCAAATATTAGAGCACACTCGTACTCACCTTAACTAACGGCCGTGAGTTAATCAGGTCGCTATGATGTCTGTTATGGCCACCGTGACAGAAGACACAGAAGATTTCCACAGACAGAAACGTAGTCATTATACCTCTTCCAAACCGACGGTTTAGTTGTGCTCTGGTTGATAATACCTTGTTCTATTTTTGCCATGAAAATATTGGCAAGCGCTACGGCCACTCAGGTAAGCACGGTTTCTGAGAAGTAGTGAGGAGTCCCCGTATGATAACAGGAACAACTGCGCACAAAGCACACTGGTCGAATATGGTCCATTAACCCCCTACCAAGTAAATGAAGATTTCCGCACATATCAAGAAATTTTTCTATGCAACTTTTTTCCTGGTTTAATTGGCTTATCATTTATGACGCTTTTTGTTTCATTTGTTGAACAATACAAGCACTACTGAGGACAGATCGGCGATGGTTAAATTTGTAAAATATCAATCTCAATGGTTTTGGTAGGTTTTTATCGTGTTGTCTAACTCATGGCAAAAAAAATTCAAAACGTACAGCTCTGAGACCGTGGACACTGTTGAATACGAAGAGGAATAACAGTGTTACTACATTGACGTACAGTCTTCCGTATGCGAGTTAGAACAACGGATGGTTCTGTGCCAATGCTTCTTCTCGTGAGAACGAGATTTCGGTAAAAAAGACATCTGAGAAATCCCCTGAATTCATTGTTGAATCTTTGGTTTAAACCAATAAGCAGGCAAGGGTTTATGGCACTATTGGCGTGTGCTAGAAAATATAAAACGGAATTCAGGCGTTCAACTTTGAGCAAAGCCTTATAAGTGTTAGCAAAATAGAAAATGAGTAAATGCTGGATGTGAGCTGGCAACCAACACAGCGCAAACGTCACCACCACGATGATGATCAGGCGTAGTACCTTGCGCTTGGACAGTTCATTTTGGTGTCTCTGATGGGCTGTCGGCTCCCCTAGGATCTGGCGTGAACGAACATGTCGACCAATAAGAACATGAACCCATGCGATGAAAACAAGAGGAACCAAATACAGTATCAAGAACATGGTCATGAAATAGGCCCTGGCGATAGAAACCTGGACACGTCTGTCTGAGGAAAAGAAATTCCAAACCGTTCTGCACTCCCAATGAAAGCCATCAGCACTCTTTACAACGTCAAAGACCAAGAGATAAAGCAAGAAATACAGGCAAGACAAGATCCATATCACAGCAGTGACCAGTTTTGTGTTTCGAATGAGACGCATATCTCGAAGTGGATGAAGAATGGCGAAGTAACGATCCACTGTAATGAAGACAAGTGTTACGATGCTGACAGCGATTAACAAGTTCCTCAGGAAACTAAAAAGCTTGCACGTGACTTTTCCCACCGCCTCTGAGATCCATGCCAGGCCAATGTAAAGAAGTTTCACCTAGAAAGACAAGGAGGTACTACTCAAGATAGGTTTTCCAATGACAACACGACCTAATAGCGTGGGAAATAAAAAATGCGTTATACTGCTAAGAGTGAGTGAGAGCTTTTCGCATAACAAAACTAAACAATGAATTAACCCTTAACAATTGGAAAATTGTCTCTCAACTCAAACGGCATAACGAAGAGAGAAACAAGTAGATCTCCAACTGCCATATTTACAACTAAGAAATTGAATTTGGTCCTCATCTGTTTACGAGAAACCACAATGTAAATGATACAGATGTTACCAAAGAAGCCGAAGACGAAGATAACCACATATGCTACAGTTATCCATACAGTAGCGCTCACAGGAAAGTAACCGTTGACAACTGATGAATTCAAGTTTGCCACACCTGAGAAAAGAAAGGAAAAATAAATCGCCTTTGACTTTGAGATTTCTATTATTTTTCTAACAGATAATGTGGTAAGAAGCTGACTTAACCTAGCCAAGCCTAAATAATGACGCTGCCTAATAAAAGAGGAAAGCAGAAAGGTTTATAGATTTCTCCCCAGTTTGCACCCCCCCCCCCCGCCCTTCCTTTTGCCTAATTTTAGGAGAAAACCTCTCATCCGATGTTATCGAGTTCCTTAATAACAGCGCCTGAGGGTAGAGAGACATCTGTGACTCCTTACTTCCTTCGTATAACTCACGCCTGCTTATCTGATTGACCTACTAATACCACGCGGTTTGTACCAGATGGCGTTGCCCACGTATTGCTAAAATCACCTCACTTATGTTGACTTCGACTCACACAGAGGCAGCCATGGTAACACTACGAATTCTTGTTCATCCAAAATGTACAAAAACAAATATCTTCAGACCTATAAGACATGAAAACGTACCTGCAATAGAAGAATTATTTACCGCCATCATGCCACTCATTGCCATTCACTGAGTGATCGAAAGTTTTAAGCGTCGTTTTACTGTGGTTTAAACCTGAAACAAAGCTGAGAATAATGTTACAAATTAATCCAAAAACATAATTTTAACCACGAATTAACGGTGCAAAGTAAAGCATATTTCTTTAACCTCAAAATCAGTTATACAAGGTAAGATAAGGTGGTTCTCGTTCTTCGTACTCAGCAATTGCAGTGAATTGTTTCCAACTGTTTTTTGATTCATTGATGAACACTTTTGGCCATTACATCTTTTCACAGAACCGTAGAATGAAGAAAATAATCCTATCTATTTTAGGAGCCGATCATTAATTATCGCCGGGGAGGGGGAGGAGGGGGGGATGCTGAAGGATTTTGGTTGTGTCACGAGAGGCTTTATGCTGGTTTTGCTACTCGTCGAGTTCGCTACGTTGGAGTTCGCCACTAACATGCTGAATTCGCTGCCTCTGTTAATTCACAGTTTTAATTTCTCTTTTAAACATAAATCCACTAGCAATATCAGTAATTTATACTTCTACCTGCGTGATTGCCGTTTTTAGAGGTCAGTTGAGAGTTACAGAATATCTATGACTAAATGCGTCAGCCGAAATTCTTGAGTCGTCAGAGTCCAACCCTCGTTCGACTCAAAGCGATTCATTCCAGTCGACGATTTATAATCTCCCTGATAGTAGAAAGTTGCCGTTTTTAAATGTAATACTCATCGGAGCTCGATTTTCACAAAGATAACTGTACTCAGTTTACTGTATAATCCATCGCTAAAACTTACCATGAGCATTCTCAGTGAAAAGTTTTATTAGCCTGTGTCTTCTTTAATGGTAAACTTTAATGGTAGATGACTTTTCTGTTTAACACACCTCTAAATAATCTCTTATTTTTGTTTTAAAATGGTGATGTTGCCATTCAAGACGAATCATCCATCATGGAACCTCCGATGAATTGCCAGAAACCGTAGTTTTTCTACGATATTTTCCTAATAATAAGTGAATTAAGTAAACAGCTTTTATAGCGTGCATAGATAGCCTAGGTTTCAATGCCTAGTTTAGTAGGATTTAGGATTTTATATAATCATTGTAATCAAAGTAAGATTTTATTGTCGGAAATGAGACTAAAGAATCTGCTATGTTCCGAAACTTCACGTTTTATTTTATAAAATCAACTTAACCTCCCTCTCTCTCGTCTCACCGTTCTCTGTCTCACGCTCTGGTCTCTCTCATTTTAAATATATAATATGATCCTATTGTTCAATCATCTGTCACTTATCGCAAAAAATCAACCGGAAATCAATTAACGCTGAATAATCTCTCACATATATGATAATCAAAAGTTACGTAATACGCTCTTCAAGTGCTGTGTTCTCGCCTAAATTCGGTACCCCTGGATTCAATTCGTTTACATTACTCTGAGTAGAAATCTTTTAAGCATGCATATAGACTCTGAAATATATAGTTTAATAATAAAGAAAATGCTGTAAAATTAATAATTTTGACTCTTCTTTACTGGTTTGTGCTTTCTCTCTCTTGTTAATGCCGCTGTTTCATTTCACGATAATATGTTAAAACATGGCGCCCATTTCGGGTTGAATAAGGCACATTTCTTTAAAAAAAGAAGTTGGTTCTAAAATGTCGTGGAAGTAGAATGATAGAATGGTAGGATGAACTAAGCAGCGAATTCGGCATGTTAGTAGCGAACATGTAGCGAACTCGACAAGTAGCGAAACCGGCTGTTACCCAGGAGAGAATTATCCTGATTCCCCCTAAGTCTCTGTAATGTTCTTAGCATTCTCCCCTCAGTTGGTAGTCAATTTTCTATTGCTCCCCCCCCCCACCCCCCCGCCGCTTTTATACCGGGTGAGCCACGACTGATCTATCCTCCGTTCTCCTCGAAAGAGGATCTTAATGGGAGATAGCTTTGACGGTTGGCGGATAATTTCTTTTTAGGTTTGACAGTTGACGATTGAATGTCAGGGCCTTTGACGGTTGACATTTATTAGGAAGATATATTTTTATACGTAATCAATAAATAATGAATGTTAGGTTAGTATCTTGTGCACTTTTACGATTCTAACCTGTTCTAAGTTTGGTTCATTTTGTAAAATCAGTCGGGTCGGAAAACCTTCCGGAAAATTAAAAAACTTGTAGGAATAAAAGTTGTTTTAATTATAAAACAGCCGCTGCAATGAGAGACAGTCTTAATGAGTTTTAACCATCAGCCGTTATGGGGCTCAAAATTTACCTGTCAGCCGTCAGAAAGGATGTATTTTTACTGTCAACCATCAAAATGCAAATGAATATCAACATTTAAACGGCCTAAAGAAGCTCTCTATTTTAGCCGGTCGCTACCAACAGTTTTAGATCTGAAAGAATCTTTGGAACGGTAAGCTAGTCTTCAGATTTTCAAAGATGCTCAGTTTCACTCTCACCGTCTGATTTTCTCCTATAAAACCGGCAGTTTGAAATCATTTTAATAAGTAAATAAGCTAATGAGTTGATACTTGTCTTTGCACACTGAACTACGCACCACTACTGCCGTTCGACAAGAACTGAGATCACGCTTAGATCATGTCTCGAAACCTGTCGATAGCTTTTATCGTTAAACGCATCAATGGGAGTTTTCGTAAGCATATAAATGATTCCTTCCAAAGCAAAGACCTTTTTAATCCGTGCTAAAAATACTAAAAGTAAGGGAAACAGTAAAATTCCAATCGAATGAATGAGGATTCAGAAAGTGTGCGAGATACTTACGTAACATTTCAATGAAAGGGAATCCTAAAGGTGCGTAGGATACTAACATAACATTCATTATACATTGTTTACTCAGGGAAAGATATCTTCTTATAATTGTTAACCATCAAAGGCTCTGAAATTTAATTTCAATCGTCATAAGGCTTAAAAATTATCTGTCAACCGTCAAAATCGGCCAAAAAAATTAACCATCAACCGTCAATAGTTGTGGAGCCTCGGGGTTTTCAACCCATGCGGTTCCGCCTGCAAAGAATGGTCTTTGGCGCAACCGAGAATGCAAAATTCACTCTGGACAGACTTGCTTTTTTTTTAAGTCAATTAGATATAACAGAATAACAGAATTTAAAGCGGTGTAGGGCATTTTCCTAGGTTTAGAAACATGTTTCATATGTTTGTGCGACTCTCATGGTATGAATTATCAGAAGCTCGACTAATTAGTTCACAGACTTATGTTTTATTACAGACCATCGCGCGCTCACTTTGGGCCTCTCGCTTAGTTGACTGAAACGAAACATACAGCGGTGGACAGACTAAAGAATGACATAGTCAAGATCTATTTCAAAGGAAAGTCCCTTGTTGTCGCTTCTCATATCATGATATGGAGCGAAGTTTAGAGAAACAACCGAAGTCTCGAAACATTTTACTCTGACAATTCGAGCCCTCTGTTAACTTTCTATCTCACTTGCCACTTACCAGCTTTCGCCTCCGCATGCTTCTCAGATTGCTTTTAAAGCCTTAAACTTCACCAACTGTGATAATAATTGTTGATTGTTGTTAAGATGTCCTACCCTTTCCACAGTAAAATTACGTCGGTAAAAAAATTGAATCGAACTATTTCTCCTACATTTCAAGATCATTCAAAGCTGCAGCTTTTGCGCAAAAATTCTACAGGGGCTTAAAGAGGAAAGTGAATCCAGTATTTTAGCAAAGCAAGATATGCCAGCTATTGATAATCTTAAGTTACCTGGAAAGATGTTTTGGAAGAAGTGCACAAGTTTGTCAATACCCTTTACCGTCTTCTTTCTTTGTATTTATAAGCGTTGGACACTTCCTCTACACTGTAAAAGTTGCTTTTTGAAAAACCTGAGATACACTTAACTTTAAAGCTGTATCCAGCTTGAATGGTTTACTTTTCTGTTAATGATTAATTGATTGTGAAAAGCAAGCCTGATGGATTTAATTAATATTACAGTCCACTTCCGTTATTGCGAACACCCTCGGGGGGGAGATGTAGTGTCCATAAGCGAGAGTCCGAAATGGCGGGGTACGCGAGAAAAGAAATATCGGTTTGTCTCTGAACATATGAAATAATATGTTACTGAGCCTGCATTAAGTTTCTAACGAAACGGAAAAAAGATACGGATGTAAGCAGGAAATTCTCAAGTTTGCACTCAATTGAAAAATGGGTTCTTTATTTTCCTTCATCGTAATGTCGCTTTATATTATGTGAGCCAGGATTTGGGACGAGGTGTCTGCTATAGCGAGAGGAAAAAATAAGTAAAACGTTGCGCTTGGGAGCATAAAAGAGTTCGCATTTTCGTAATAGCGAGAGTCCGTACTGACGGGAGTTTATTTCAGTTATTTCTTTGTGCCTTTCGCAAGGGGACTGGCTCTTGTCCCCAAGACGTGATGTCCGTAATAACGATCGAGTTGTCCGAAGGGCGAGAGTCGACTGTAGACCGAAGAGTTTGAATAATTTATCTTTCGACATCCTCAATCTATTGATGAACATCTGCTTCGAACTGAATTAACTCAACAAGAATAAATGAATAAAAAAAAGGAAAAAAAAAGAACATATATGCAAAGGCATCTGTTCGAAAAAGGAATAAATTTTATCTTTCCTTTTCCCACGGTATATTGGCTGCTGTTTGCCGATAAAAGTTTGATGGCGTGATGTGACATATTTGGTCGTGTAAAATAAGTAAACGAACATGAACATCAGCGACTGATAATATGAAAGAGATAAAAAAATTTTTCTGCAATGAAAATGAAGCGAGAACAGCAGCTAACAGATGTTATCATTGTTCTGCGGTGTGAAGCGTGTTGTAAGACCGCTTCTCAGTTATTTACTCTTTAGATTAAGAGTTTCATAGCCAGAGTACTTCAAGCCTTTCGCAAAACTTTGTTTGTTTGTTTGTTTTAATCTGAGAGGTTGATTGAAGGTCGATATCTAAAACGAAAGTCGATTTCCTACATTTATCAACAATATCTTAGCCTTTTCACAATGAAAATACTGACAGTTTCATTTGAAAGAAAATTGCAGAAGCTTTTGAAAGAGAAAGGCAGAGCAATTTTCAGTGCAAACAGAGACATGAACTTTTAAAATCTGCCTTCAAAAATATACCCATAATATGGCCGTTTGTTCTTGAATGCTCTTTTTCCTGAATACAAATATCAATAATGTTGGACTATATCAGTTGTCGGTTAGTATTTACATGTCGCTAATCGGTAATTTTTTTGCGTTTTGTCGGTAGTCAGCTATATTTTTCGCCTTTGTCGTAAGTCGATTAACCCCATTCAGACACTCCTCTACGCCTAAGCTAGAATGCTCTTCTTTCTGAATAAAAATAGTAATTGGTATTTACTTGTCGCCATTAGGTAATTGTTTTTTCGTTTTGTTGGTAGTGAGATCTATTTTTCGCCATTATCACTAGTCGGTTAACCTCATTCAGACTCTCTTATAGCTTATACGTTCAACTCCGTACTAAGGCAGTTTCGAAATGGCATCGACCGCGTCACCGCCCTTTGACGAAATTGCAGAATGCAAAATACAAATCACATAAGGAAAGCGTCGGAGATGAAAAGTAGGAGATGGACAACGTAATTTGGCTCCGTCAAATGAGAAAGACTGGCAAGAGATCCACTTCTTCTCAAGGGTAAGTTGGAAACACATGCGCTTCGCTATTCAACTAAATTGGATTCCTTGGTTATTTCGTGACCTACAAATTTGACTAAGTGCTGCTGTATATGAGATGATGTGTCACAAAAACGGAGTTAGAACTGTGCAACGGTTGTTTTAATATATCCTCACCAATTGACCGTGACCAATTCTGAAAGTGATATTCGTTCCTCGCGTCGCCAGTCAAAATTGATAGATTCGAACCATTTCAATGTTATTTGAGTACTTTTCTCGGTTATGACCCTTTTCAATGATCTCCGGCGTAACAGAACGAAAAAACTCATTATCAATCGATTTTAGACGAATTTCTTTTAAAACAATCGCTGGACTGAGTGCGACTGTGTTCGGCGATCGAACTAAATCAAACACGGAGGTTTTAGTTATTCGGGTACTATATTTGAATGATCTCTAGTATAACAGTCAGAAAAAAAAACTCACTTTCGATTGATTTTAGACAAATTTCTTTTTAATTGTTACAAACTAGACTACCAGCCAAATTTTTTCCTTTGGGTCACTTTTAAAAAAAAAATTTTTCTAGCATCCGTATGACAGCATTTACTTGTTGTAAGCGGTAGCTCAGCTCTGGTAGTTGTTAATATCCATACGGTTGTATTATTCACGTAATTAGGTTTTTTGAGGTTTCAAATTGGGTGAGGTTATGTATTTGTGAACGTTTTTTTTTTGTATAGTGTCTAATGATACATTTTGAGTTATCAATATTCAATAGTTTCTTGTAATAATAACTTACCGTGTTTGGAATGTCAGATTTGTTGATCCTTAGCTGGGGATAAATCCTTACTAGCAAATCCCCTGCCCAATTTTTAGCGTAACTGGCACCAATCTTTAGTGATGTCGCCCTTGTGATCTTAGATAAAGAGGATAAGTTTTTAAAGAAACTGTGGTGCTGCATCGGTGGGAGAGTATAACAAGGTAATTTGGTATTATCAAGTGGGTTGATAACGTAAACTGGCCACCTTTAAGAGTTTCAAAGCTGACGTTTCGAGCGTTAGCCTTTGTCAGAGCCCTTCGCTCTAACGACAAAGCTTGTCGTCAAGAGTGATTTCTAGTGATATCGGCAGTCTTACATCCTAAGGAGCAGCCTCACTGAGACTATGCTTGGGTAAGTTTCTAAAGAAACTGTGGTGCTGCGTCGGTGGGAGAGTATAGCAGGTAATTTAGTGCTAACTGAGTTGTAAACGTAAATTAGCCACCGTAAAGGGTAAAAGAGCTAACGTCTCGAGCGTTAGCCCTTCGTCAGAGCGATCCTTTAAGGTATTTGTACGGAGCATATGTTTACTAATGTGTAGTCAGTAGAGGAGATTGATTGTTGTTAGTTTGCAAGGAACATCTATCATCGGCTAGTGCGCAGATTGGGGAAGAGTCAAGCTCGGTTTCTAGTGTTTGACACCTTGAAACATTAAAACACGAAAGAACAACGACATCATTCACGCAGTGGTTTATAAAATAGATTAAATTACATTAATTTCATACAGTCGTAAAATCACTCGTTATTCACTTTACATATATTACAATTCGCCTTTTTGCGATAGATTTGCGCGTAAAAAGGCATGGTCAAAGAAAAGGAAAGCGCTTCTAGTAGGTATAGTGTAGACGAAGAAACAACATTGTCATACAATACACTTTGCTTTGTTAGAAAACGAATTCCAGGTCTCTTTTGTTTCACGACGAGTCCCTTCAGCAGTTGCTATGATTCATCTTGGTCACGAACCGATGATACATTAAAAGACGATGAGAACTGGTTTCTGGTATCCAGTTCTTCCTGTAACACCCGTGTGCGGGACTGTAACACCGAGATCTGCTGTCTAAGGGATTCAATGGTGTCCTCAAGGTCCTGGTAATTTTACAGGCGAAATAGTAAAATTATTAATGAAATACGAACGGTCCTAATGAGGGGCTATTCCACAACTCACTTGACTCAAAACTGTTAAAAGTCATTAATGATGATCTTATCGGCTTCATAAAATGTAGTTTATTTAAAAGCCACTGGAAAAGCTAGAAACAATTTGTCTGTATTCAAGATGCTTTTGGGTAAATCTGATTGATCAAATCCGAGTTAAATTTACTTGGAATTGAAATCATCTTGAGCGACACTCCTCCCTTAAGAAAAATCAGATTCAGTCGTGGCAGAGCTTCGAAATACATCACTTAACCCTTTAACCCCTTGGGGTGACCAGCATCTAATTTCTCCTTCAGTACAATATCAACAAATCAAGGTTACAAGAAAAAAGGAATTGATCACCAACTAAAGAAGTTATTGATTGTTGACCAATTTCTTCTTTTCAGAACTTTGGGAAATGTTGAGGGAACAGCGTGGAGAATATGTATTCTAGTGTTAGGGTGGAGATGGTTAAAAGCCACCTAACAAACAGATATTTCCTGATGAGTTATGTTCGAGTCTCATTACGAAGTGCACTTATTTACCTCTCGAAGAGAAGCCGGCATAAGACTTTTTATTTTCTCTTCATGCTGCAGGCGCAATCTGGACAACTGTGAAGTAAAAAGAGAAAAATTATTTTTGCTTTTCCATAACTGAGACCCTTTATTTAGGAAGCCAAACTTTATAAAAGTGACTGGAGACAAGTTCTTCATGTTCGCATCCTTCACCCCACCCCACCCCCATTGGGTTCGTCATTCGTGTCCAGTTCTCGTGCAGTTATTTTCAGAAGTTAAAGAATCAAAAAGAAAAACAAAAAATACATGCTGTAAATTGTAGCTTCGGACAAAAAATTTTGCGTCTAGTATCTTACTGACATTAGTGAGCTTCTCAGTTTCTAATACCAGAAAACTGAGAACGAAACATTTTATTGTCTATACCTAAATAATTAAAACGAAAACAAAACAAAACAAAACAAGCAAGGCCGAAAGTACCAATTGAGCAAATACAAACTGCAAATTCAACTTACTTTTTCTTGCGCGTCAAGCTCCACCATTGTTTTTTTTGTTTCTACGTCTTGCTGCAAAGACTGAGGTAAAATGGAAAAAAAAAGAAGAAATGACTAGATTGGAATAAAAACCACGAGTTTGTGTCTGTGTGGAGTTGAAGACTTCAAATTGTATCTACATTACCAAAATATAGACCAAGGACGCGGATTTTTGGCACTGGACCAGTCAGAAAGCAAAGCAAAAAGAAGTGTAACAAGTACCAAGGACGATAAAATGCGCACTGGTTCGTGAGTTTATTCTAATTTGCCATACATACATACATACATAACTTTATTTGATAACGCAGGTTAAAATTTGCGCAACTTTACAGCTGATGTGGACCTGCCTAAACTAATTAGTCTATAATTATATAAAATACAGATATGATAAAATTTATAAGTTGAATAAATCAAGTAAACCATAAAGTTTTAGTAATAGTGAAAATTTGGTTTCATGTTTTGTATAACATTACCTCCCTTTTCAAAATTAATATTCATAACAGTTTGCTTGGATTGTTTTAAGTTATATTTAAAAATAGATAAATTTGGAGAATCTTTAACATTATCGGGAAGTGCATTCCATGCTACTGCAGATCTATGAGCAAAGGACCTACGACCCAATTCGGTTTTGGGCCTATTAAGTACAACATTCAGGGATTTCCTTAGGTTATAACTGTTAGAGTTCTTGGTCACCAAACAATTAATTTCCCGCAACCCTAAATTATAATAAGCATTATATGTAATAGTTAAGATACGTAGCTTATAAAAATACTCTAAAGGCATCCAGCCAACCTTAGAAAGTACATCATTATCCCCAAAACTATTTGGTATCTTATGAATTAGCCTGGCAGCCCTGATGTGAATCATTTCTAGATCTTTAAGCTTGGATCCAGACCCCCAAATTGCAATTCCATATAGAACACTTGGTATAACTATCCTATAGTAAAAAGTCTCCAAGATAGATGTACATAGGAAATTTATACGTCTCAACATTTTAACTTTGGCATTAAATGCAGATCTAGCCAATGCAACATGCTGAGACCAAGAGAGTTTATCATCAATTGTAACCCCAAGGCAATTGGTGGAGGACACATACCGAATGGTGTCCATACCCCACTTCAGCTGTTTCAAAGGACCTATGAAGGGGGTAGTACTTAAGACCATTGCCTCGGATTTACCTTCATGTAGAATCAATCTGTTACTAAGACACCAGGAATTAACCTGGTCCAAAACAGCCTGTAACCCTGTTGTTATTTCATCAACAGTATTCCCTACTACATATATTGTTGTGTCATCAGCATACATATAGACTTCTCCACTGGTAATAGATTCAGGGAGGTCATTAACATAAGATGCAAACAATCTTGGTCCTAGTAAGGATCCCTGAGGGACCCCAGCTCTAATGGGGATTCTATCAGATCTAGACCCACTTACACTAGTCCCTTGTACACGGTTGGAGAGATAGTCATTGATCCATTTCCACATATCACCTGCCAAGCCAACAGCCTTGAGTTTCTCAGTAAGAATACTGTGGTTGACACAATCAAAAGCTTTGCGGAAATCAATGAATAAGACTCCAACCTTATGGCCTCTATCCAGGGCACTCCCCCAGGACTCAGTGAGATGAAGGAGGAGGCTCTCCGTTGAATAGCCCCTCCTAAATCCCCATTGTCTATCTGTGAGAATGCCATTGGATAACATGTGATCATCAAGTGAGTCACACACTACCTTCTCAAGAAGCTTTCCTGGTGTACTAAGCAAGGATATAGGTCGGTAATTGTTAGGATCCAGCCTGTTCCCTTTCTTAAAAACAGGTGTAACTAATGACTCCTTCCATTGTTGAGGGAACTTACAACAGTCCATGCTTTTTTTGAACACCTCTAGCAGACCCTGAATAGCAGAGTCCTGTGCCAATTTAAGATCTTTAGGAAAAATATTATCAGGGCCTACTGCTTTGTTTGGATTAATAGACTTCAAAACATCTCTAACTATATCCCAATTCAAAGAAAAATTCTCTATAGTGGGAGTAATTCTATTAATATAAAAAGTAGTATCTAAATGTACTG